>NC_053391.1:340609507-340903452 GCF_905171765.1 Bufo bufo | reverse complement strand
AGAAGGCTGCAATATACTTGACTTTAGGAGTAGTAGTGTTTGCGAATTTTGCTCTATATTTGTTTTTTTTGAATATTCGCTATATTGCTATATATTCTTGTTTTAGAATATTACGAATATTCTAAAAAACTAAGTTATAGCAATATAGAGAATATTCGAAAAAAATCGAATATAGAGCAATTTAGCTAATATAGTGCTATAATCTTCTTGTCTAATAGTTGTAAGTTGAAAAAATCTCAATAAAAAATTCGAATCCGAAAATTCGCAGAATACACAATCATTACCTTTCCGATTTTTTGAGAGAAAAAAATCGTGAATTTTCGAATTAGCGAATTTTCGACGAATATTCTACAAAATATTCGCGAAATATCGCGAATTCGAATATGACCCCTGCCGCTCATCACTATCATTTGCCACTGACTTGGGGACTGCTCTGGAGTGGCACCTGGCACTACCCTAATGGCCCAAGCCTATCTTCACCATCAGAGGCTAGTTGCTTAGTCACGCCCCTCCAGAGTATAGCCAGTCAGTGGTGCAGTGGGTCCACACCCGCTTGTATAACAAATGTATGTTTACAGTGACTCCACCAGCAGAATAGTGAGTGCAGTTCTGGAGTATAATACAGGATGTAACTCAGGATCAGTACATGATAAGTAATGTAATATATGTACACAGTGACTGCACCAGCAGAATAGTGAGTGCAGCTCTGGAGTATAATACAGGATGTAACTCAGCATCAGTACAGGATAAGTAATGTACGTACACAGTGACTCCACCAGCAGAATAGTGAGTGCAGTTCTGGAGTGTAATACATTAAATATCTCAGGATCAGTACAGGATAAGTAATGTATGTACTCAGTGACTGCACCAGCAGAATAGTGAGTGCAGCTCTGGAGTATAATACAAGATGTATCTCAGGATCTGTACAGGATAAGTAATGTATGTACACAGTGACTGCACCAGCAGAATAGTGAGTGCAGCTCTGGAGTATAATACAGGATGTAACTCAGCATCAGTACAGGATAAGAAATGTATATAGACAGTGACTCCACCAGCAGAATAGTGAGTGCAGCTCTGGAGTATAATACAGGATGTATCTCAGGATCTGTACAGGATAAGTAATGTATGTATTTACACAGTGAATGCACCAGCAGAATAGTGAGTGCAGCTCTGGAGTATAATACAGGATGTAACAGGATCAGTACAGGATAAGTAATGTATGTACACAGTGACTGCACTAGCAGAATAGTAAGTGCAGCTCTGGAGTATAATACAGGATGTAACTCAGGATCAGTACAGTATAAGAAATGTATGTACACAGTGACTGCACCAGCAGAATAGTAAGTGCAGCTCTGGAGTATAATACAGGATGTAACTCAGGATCAGTACAGGATAAGTAATGTATGTACACAGTGATTTCACCAGCAGAATAGTGAGTGCAGCTCTGGGGTATAATACAGAATGTAATTCTGGATCAGTATGGGATAAGTGATGTAATATATGTTCACAGTTGCTGATCTTTTTAGAATATTATAGCCATCTCTAGACTTTAATACGTTTTTTAAAGGAAACAACCTGTGTAATTTCTACGGGAGGCCGTGTGTGCCTTTTCTTCTGTATATTTGCTCTGTAGATTACATTGATATCAGTAGTGAGGAGCTGACGTGCTGATGCTTTATATGATGATGGGGATTCTATATAGAATGTGAATGAAATAAAAGTACAACTAGATTTCTAGGGTATGAATGTGTAACTTTCCTCATCTCTTCCTGGGAGTCCAGATAGGGAAGCAGTATTATACCCCATCTGCTCTGAGATCCTGGCTCCTGATCATCCTGCAAAACAGACCATAAAGGGGCAAGACTTGTGCCAATGTGTCCAAAGTGGGCATTTCTGTACGGGCATGAGGCTTGTGCTGCTACGCAGTTAAATCTATATAGTTTAATTCATTGAACTATTCATATATTCTATATTTGGTTACATGCTCCCATCTAGTGGCCATTTTTGGTAATGCACTTGTTTTTCTGTTCGTGATATCTGTGATTCATTTCATTGCTCCACTCCTTCTTCTGTGTACCTCACTTACTGTTTCTTCATACTGCTCCAGGGATTTGCACAGGTACACATGTATTCTCATGTAAGCTTACAAAAGCATCATCTTTTGACCGCACAATACCGGAATCTATCTGTTCTGCTGTACTCTGTTATCTGACTTACAGAATAAAGCAACTTACACGGATAAACTCGGTGTTGGTGAGTTCAAGCTATCTGATAAGGATTGTCCGCAGTGATTATATTTACTTATACAGGCCAGGCATAGAGGTCTCACTAGGGATAAATCGCTATTACAACAATCGGAGTCAGAATAGTCAAAAGATGCATAGAATTCCTACAGCCTGCTGTGTATATGTGTGTGCCTAATCTACAATCAAGCTCAGTGCCATCTGCCATCTTGCGAAAGCACATGGTCGCACAAGCTTACTGCACTTCAAGTGAATGTTGAAAACTGTTTCTCTATATTGCACTGTGTTACCTCACCTGTCTAAGCTGCTGTTTGTCTTCTTAAAGAGACAGTACCATTTTTCGCAAAACCGTAAAAAATGTCTAGACAAGGCTCTGATCACTATTTTATGGCTGAACCAACACAGATACATCATGCCTCTGAACCCGCAGACGTACCGGGAGCAGATTCTGCAGATATTACCGAACAGAGTGTAAGACCCAAACGTACAATAAAACCAACACAGAAACTAAGAGAAAACTATCAAGCCACTAGAGATGAGTTCTCCAGTAATCTGTCAGACCTCTGGGACAGAACTTCACACTGCATGTCAGTTTTGTCACACTCTAATGATCAACCAGCTGAAATAAGAGACTCTATAAATCACCTATTTGCTGTGTATGTACGCTACCAGCAGCTGTCTGCAAAATACTCAGCCTTCTTGCAGGACTCTAATATAGAGGATTCTTCAGCAGAACTGACTAGGACTGATGCACTGAGCCAACAAAGGTATCTGGCAGTGCAAAATGCTAGGTTTAAGGCAGAACTCCGCATTACTCAACTGCATGAGACCAGATCTCACAGATCCACCACAACCAAGCGCATTGCACTTTCTTCCAGATCCTCTCGTTCCAGAAGATCAACATTAAGCAACAAGTTAATAGAGGCCCACGCTGATGCCGAATCACAAAAAGCGCAAAGCTCCTTTACCAGAAAGCAAGCAGAGGTGGCAGCTCATCAAGCCAAGATGGAAGCTCAAAGCAAAGCTCTCCAATCAGAGGCAGATTCACAAATAAAGATTCTGCAAATAGAAGGGGAGGAAGCAGCTTCCCTTGCAAGGCTGAAAGTGCTTGAACAAGCAATGGGACAAAGTACTAATTCAGGCTGCCTTATCCCAGAGGAACTGGAAGATCCAGCTGAAAGCACCAGTGAATACGTTCTAAATCATAACATCTGCAAAGATACAGAGTCATTTCCTGTACCTCCTACTAACAACACTGTTCTGACTCCCAACGCAGAGACCTCTCAGCTCCAGGGGCGGACATACCGCATGTGCAGCCGGTGCGGCTGCACAGGGGCCCAGAGCAGGAGGGGAACCCTTTTTACCAGCAGCAGGGGGAGATGAGCGCTTCCATTGTGGAAGCGCTCATCTCTATTCAACTGTATCGCTGTCCTTAGGACGGCGATACGGATGGATGCTGCGGTGGGGCAGGGGAGAGGTGTCTCCCTTCCCCAGTCCTCTCATAGGGTACAGGCACTAGGCCTGCAACCTATCAGAGGGCGGCACAGGCGGCGCGATGATGTCATCACGCCGCCTGAGCCATACAGCGCAGGACACAGGCCCGAAAGAGGCCTGCATCGCATCACTGAAAGCGGCAAGGAGGTAAGTATGTGGGTTTATTTTATTTTTTTATTTACACTTTACTAGGGGCCCTATCTGGCACTCATGGGGCATCTACTGGTAACTGGGGGCCCTATCTTATGTACTGGCACACATAGGGGGCACTATGGATGAGGAGGAGCACTATGGGGGCCCTATTTTAACTACTGACACACATAAGGGCACTATGGAGGGGGGAGTACTATTGGGGCCCTATTTTATATACTGGCACACATGGAGGGGGAGGCGAACTATGAGGGGCCCTATTTTAAATACTGACACACATGGGGGCACTATGGGGGGGAGTACTATTGGGGCCCTATTTTATATACTGGCAAACATGGGGGGCACTATGGAGGGGGAGGAGCACTATGGGGCCCTAT
This sequence comes from Bufo bufo, assembly GCF_905171765.1. Classification (NCBI taxonomy): domain Eukaryota; kingdom Metazoa; phylum Chordata; class Amphibia; order Anura; family Bufonidae; genus Bufo; species Bufo bufo. Next base: position 340,899,188 of record NC_053391.1, on the reverse strand, counting down.
TTTAAATACTGACACACATTGGGGGCACTATGGAGGGGGGAGTACTATTGGGGCCCTATTTTATATACTGGCACACATGGGGGGCACTATGGAGGGGGAGGAGCACTATGGGGGGCCCTATCTTAGTTAGTGGCACACATGGGGGTTGTAACGGACCGTTTCAGCAGACAAGGGGTTAAAATCCGTTCAGGCGATAAGCCCCTTTCTGAGAGACCGGCACAGCTACTGCAGAACACCCAACTCCCGAACTGGATACAAAGTAGCACTCCAAACTGGAACCTCACGAATAGCTGCTAGCAGACGAACAGGAATCAGCTTACACTCCTGGCAATCAGTCTCTAACAGCATACAGCGGATCCCCCCATCAACGAGACAAGGCTCCGTGTTGAGGGTCAAGCAGTGGTCTGAGGTGCTGGCACACCCAGCCTGGTTATTATTACAGTTGTTTGCAAATACAGGTCCGCCCACAGGGAGGTATAAAACAACCAAGCCCATCTGGTGTACACGCCCCTAGGGGACCAGAATGAAGACTGTGACATAGGACAGATATGCAGCACTGTAGGATACACAGAGACAATACATCCCCACAATGCATCATGGTTTCCTCCTCTCTGCCCTAGAGACACCCGAGGCGTAATCCAATTATCTCTCAAGACAAAAAGAAATCACCAATACACATGTGGATATAACAGGACAGACATCACCATTTAAACACACAATGGGACAATGGCACAATAGAAACACACCCAGCATATTCCTCCCAAGCTGACAAGTTACACTTATTATAAATTGTTACAACTTTGTGAGTTTACATTGGCCATACATATAACTTACATCAATTTAAACAGTATAACTTGGGGACAAACCTATCCAAAATTCACTTGAATAGGTTCAGGGGTTTAAAAGTTAGTATGGGCCATAATCCTGAGGCAAGAGGCTGATAAACAGGCCTCTCCAAAACCCAGTGGCGAGGTTGGTTTCGCCACACATCTCCCCCCCCCCCCACGGGAAGACTAACCAGATACCTGACCTCACGCAGGTCGGTACCTGAGTTAGTCTGGCAGCCCACCCACTACCCAATACTGGACCTGTTGCATTTGGTAGCCTGTCTCAGTCCAGTGAGTCCACCAAGGTTATGTTGGAAGCTGGTACTCCCGGTCTCTGTGTTGCTCCCTGGCTTAGAGTCTGGTTGTTGGAGGGGGAGACCGACTGTCTCTACCCCCTGTGCTGTAGGTGCAGAGACCACGGTCCCATCTGCACTGTTGTGGGGGTTACTGTCTCCCCCTGGTGCGTTAAGCTGCCGCTGGGGAGAGGGGGTAACGAGCTCCTCTCCCATACATACTTCCAGTCGCTGGGGAGGGCGACCGACCGTCTCCGCTCCCAATACAGTGTCCTGCTGCTGGGGAAAGGAGACTGGGCTCTCTATTCCCTGCTGGACACTCTGCCGCTGGGGAATGGAGACTGGGCTCCCAATTCCAAAAAAATCACTCTGCTGCTGGGGGGCAGGGACAACTACCTCTGCCCCCTGTAACTCAGCCTGCCGCTGGGGAGGGAGGACGCTGCTCTCCTCTCCCTGCATTTCACACTGCCTTCCCGGCATATCACTCTGCTGATGGGGGGGCAGGAACAACTACCTCTGCCCCCTGTAACTCAGCCTGCCGCTGGGGAGGGAGGACGCTGCTCTCCTCTCCCTGCACTTTACACTGCCGCTGGGGAATAGAGACTGGGCTCCCAATTTCCTGCAATTCACACTGCCGCTGGGGAATGGAGACTGGGCTCCAGATTCCCTGCTGGACACTCTGCCGCTGGGGAGGGGAGACTGAGCTCTCTCTGTCCCGCAACTGTAACTTCCGGTGGAGGTCCACCCAACGTGGCAGCTGACCGTCACCTTCTGCCCGGTATAGTAGGGTCTTGAACACTAGACTCCTCACAAACTTCACGTATTTCTCAGCTGGATTGGGTCCGAAGAAGTTCAGCCGCAACCACATCATACAGTCAAATTCCTCCACAGAGTATCTGTACTCCACTGCTGGTTCCATCCTGGTGCTTTTAGGGTCGCTGTACTGAGACATGCGTTGCCCTTAAGTTGTAAAATCCAAAGAAATGGTGTCTCCTGTAGCTGTCCTTCTGGCTGTAGGAACGATCCCGCTGCTTGCCACCAATGTAACGGACTGTTTCAGCAGACAAGGGGTTAAAATCCGTTTAGGCGATATGCCCCTTTTCTGAGAGACCGGCACAGCTACTGCAGGACACCAACCTCCCGAACTGGATACAAAGTAGCATTCCAAACTGGAACCTCACGAATAGCTGCTAGCAGACGAACAGGAATCAGCTTACACTCCTGGCAATCAGTCTCTAACAGCATACAGCGGATCCCCCCAATAACGAGACAAGGCTCCGTGTTGAGGGTCAAGCAGTGGTCTGAGGTGCTGGCACACCCAGCCTGGTTTTTATTACAGTTGTTTGCAAATACAGGTCCGCCCACAGGGAGGTATAAAACAACCAAGCCCATCTGGTGTACACGCCCCTAGGGGACCAGAATGAAGACTGTGACATAGGACAGATATGCAGCACTGTAGGATACACAGAGACAATACATCCCCACAATGCATCATGGTTTCCTCCTCTCTGCCCTGGAGACACCCGAGGCGTAATCCAATTATCTCTCAAGACAAAGAGAAACCACCAATACACATGTGGATATAACAGGACAGACATCACCATTTAAACACACAATGGGACAATGGCACAATAGAAACACACCCAGCATATTCCTCCCAAGCTGACAAGTTACACTTATTATAAATTGTTACAACTTTGTGAGTTTACATTGGCCATACATATAACTTACATCAATTTAAACAGTATAACTTGGGGACAAACCTATCCAAAATTCACTTGAATAGGTTCAGGGGTTTAAAAGTTAGTATGGGCCATAATCCTGAGGCAAGAGGCTGATAAACAGGCCTCTCCAAAACCCAGTGGCGAGGTTGGTTTCGCCACAGGGGGTACTATGGAGGGGGAGGAACACTATGGGGACTAGTGATGAGCGGGAGGTGCCATATTCGATTTTGCGATATTTCACGAATATTCTATTTAATATTCATCTTATATTCGTCGAAATCGAATATTTGTCCTTATTCTATTTATCGTGATTAATATGCGATTTAATTATTCGTGTATTGCGATTTTTTTACTGTATAAGGCAACTTTCCTATTGGTTTGCTAATGGTATGTGTATTTTACGAATATTCGCTATATTGCTATATATTCTTGTTTTAGAATATGACGAATATTCGAAAAAACAAAGTTATAGCAATGTAGCGAATATATTTGTTATTTAGAATATTCGTCAATTTTTTTTTTATATGAAAAAATTATTCCTTCCAGCTTAATTTGCTGTTGTGGGCCAATGACTCATTGGCCCACAATCAAGAAGCAGTGAGGGATTATGTTTTTTCAGATGTTTAAAATTTACGAATATTCAGAATAGCGAATATATAGTACTATATTCGAAATATTCGCAAATTCTCGAAGTTGCGATATTCGCTAAAAACATTCGTTATTCGAATATTTGCGCTCAACACTATTTGTGACAAATATGTTATTATTTCAAAAACATAACAGTAGATAAATAAAACCCGAGTATATGTATTATAGAATTTTAACGATTACATTTATTTAAAGAACTAATGCAATGCCCATATTTCATATATGGAATATCAACAACATAATTCCCAATACTTCCCACTGAAAATCAGGATTAAAAATGTAGCAGCTTTGCACATATTTGCATTACTGATTTTGTAATAATTGTGGTGAATAATTTCATGCTTTCAAACTACTGGAAACAGACAGCAGTTCAGCTCAACTGAACTGTCGGACACTCCCATCCTGTCTGGCTTTAAGGGAAATTGCACACGACTGTATGTATTTTGCAGTCCACATAAAACGGATCCTCAAAAAACATGGATGATGTCTGTGTGCAGTCCGTATTTTGCTGAACAGTGCAGCTGGCCCCTAATAGAACAGTACTATCCTTGTCCGTAATGCGGACAATAATAGGTCAAGTTATATTTCTTTGCGGAACGGACATACGGAAACGCAATGCACACGGAGTAACTTGCATTTAATTTTCTGGACAACTGATCCCAAATATCAAGGCCTGTTAGTATTTCTACATAAAAATTTTATAAAAAAAATTGATATATGACAACACATTCAATGTGAACTGTAAAGTGCTGAAAATTATAGTATTTATTTTTCATGAACACTGGAAAAAAAATGCATTTTCTTGAACTATCTAGGGATTTATGCACAGTTGGCAATCTACATAGGTCTGATACATGAATCTGATTTACTTTTGGCTTCAGATGTGATTTAATTTGAGGTACTTATCAGGGGCACTTTTAGAGTCCTATGATTACACCAGTAAAAACAGTATTATGGTAACTGTGCTAGAGATAGTTAAAGAGAAACAGGATCCCAATGAGTTTGCACCAGCAGCCACTAGGATACCTGACTCATCACTATGAGACATCATCACATTACCTCATTCACAGATCTCACAGGACCCCCACCAATCTCATATTGATGATCAATATGATAACCCCTGAAAACCTCTTTAACATTCATACGCATTTTCAGGGGTTTTAAAAATATACCAATATTTTCATAAGTGATAGATAGGTACCGTAGATTAGCATTACTCAGTATTTGCAGGAACTGCAGTTACAATATTGAGGCAGCAGCAGGCCAGCATCAGTGGGCAGAGGCATAATGTTATTAGTGGCAGTGCCATTGTTAAAGTGGTAGGCTGGACGAGGGGTTTATTTTTATTAGAGAGCATGAAGATGTGCTACAAAATGGAAGAGCCAAAGATGTCACGACAGAAAACTTTGTAGAAATGAAACATATCTTGAAAGTTTTTAAGTAGGTCTAAGCCACTGTTGTTTTTGATATGTTATTTACCGGTATTTACTGATGTTGTTTCTGATATGTTATTTATTTACTGATGTTGTTTCTGATATGTTATTTATTTACTGATGTTGTTTCTGATATGTTATTTATTTACTGAGCTTAGTTGACATATTTATTTACTGTATTTGGACACAGTTCCAGATTTATGAACTGAACTTGGTTTTTGGCCCAACAATTCTTAATTTTCCCAGTGCCCATGGGGTCCGTAGGCTCAGTTCGGCTCAGTTATGTGCCGAATCCGTCCTTTCCGTTCTCCTGCTCCTATAACGGAGCAGAAGAACGGAAAGGCTTAACGCTGATGTGAACTCAGCCTAAGGTGTACTCTCTCAGGCCGTTGCTCCCTGGGCATCGGGGCAGTAAAAAGGTATTATAAAGAATTAGGCAAGAAATAGAAGAATAAAAATCTTTCTTTACTTAATACAAAATAAGAGTTGTAAAACATCCAGCAGTAGTTGTATACAGTGCAATTTCTCTCCCCAGATATGAGGTATGGTGGCTGGAAAAGTAGTTGCCACCAGTGGCAGAACATAGAGAAGTAAGGGCCCCATAGCAAGGAGCAAACCAGACCCCCCCCCCCCTCCAGGAAAGAAGGGTCTCTGCCTTAACCATTTTCAATGACCCTTGGGCCATTTTTCCATTGCTTCATTTGCTACAATTTATTCCTTTACAGGGTGGAGTGCTGACCAAGTTTTCACTCCCAGTAAAAGAGGAGATAATCCCAACTAAGACTGGGCCCCCTCTTGCCCTGGGCCCAATAGCTGTCGCATGGTCTGCCGCTATGGTAGTTACATCCCTGGCTTCCACCTCTGCCATGCTATCTTGCTGATGTCTCTCCCCTAAATTGGCTAACAGCTGTAAGCTGGCACTTGTGGCTGTAGGTGTCCACTTGGTGAAAATATAGGCTTTTCTGAGTTGGCCTGGCCTTGATATGATGTAGGTGACGGGTGTCTGAGGCATAGTTCCTCACCTGCAGCAGGGTCTGTATAGCTGTTGTAGGTGGTAAGTCTGCTGACTGTAACACTTACTCTGTAGCTTTGCAGATATCTGTAGTTTTGTCTTTGAGGTCTCTTTGGAGTGGTGGTCTCACAGTCCTTAAGGCCCTAGGAGCAGAAGCAATTGACATGCTTCCTCACTCCTCACAGTCCTAAATAAGCTCCTCCTTCTTGACAGGAAGTAGGGCCAGCCCACTCCTACCAAGAAGGGAGAAATAGGGAGGTTAGCCCAGTCACTGATGCCAACCACACCTCATCTGATTGTGTACAGTGCAAACAAGATATAACATTACACACATTATATAGCAAATTAAAGTTTGCAGATGCCCCCTGATCTGGGGTATTGCACACACCCTAACTAAATGGGCTGCCTATGGTTATGATCAGTGTCATTTCTCAGAAATTGTGTTGACAAGGTGAACATAATAAGATTGTATTCACATATGAAAGTCTGTACACAATGGGCAATAACCAGATTTTTTTGTTACCAATAGAGATGAACGAATCGAAGTTGACAAACTGGAATTCGATCCGAATTTCAGGAAAAATTTGATTCACACCGAATCTGAATTTCCTCACGCTTAGGGGTAACGAATCACAATTTTTACTAAAATAGCTGCTGCACATGTTAGGACATGGAACAAGGAACTCTGGAAACGAGGGATCACCCACAATTCCATGCATGCAGCCAATCAGCAGCCAGCCAGCCCTGTGATGTCTCAGCCGTATAAATAGCCTCAGCCATCTTGCATTCTGCCATTTTCCATGTAATTAGTGCAGGGAGAGATATCAGCAGGCACTAGGGATAGTGCTAGGAAAGACTTTATTGTGCTGAAAAAACGTTTACAAGTTCAGGAAAGATTATTCAAGGTATAGGGAAAGCATACGGAGGCATAATTTACACTATGAAAGGAGAACAGGGTGCAATAGGAGAGTGTACAGCCTGGGTAATAGGAGCGATTCTATTACACCTTGCTGCACTTATTGGGGATCCAAATTGCTATTATACTGCTGCTTTTAGGTTTGCATTAGATGATAATGTACCTCTGTAATTCCAGCAAACCTTGTTTGTTATTGGGATGCAAGTGATGTGTTGCAGGGTGTATTTATAGGAAATATACGTACGTCATATTAACCGTTCTACAGTTTCTTTTGGGGTGTATAAGTGTAAAAAAAAGGACGTCTTATTTGCCGTTCTGCGGTGCAGTTACTTTGTACTACAGCCTTTTTTCAGGTTGTAGGAAGGCGCAAGGGACCGTCATTGACGGAAGGTAAGGTATGTGTCACCGAGGTTCCTGGCCTCGGTGGAGTAAGAGCCAGTTTTCATGTGTCAGCAGCAGTTGCTGTTTGACACCTTGCTGTTTAGTATAGCTGTAATAGCTGATCTAGGACAGCTTTTACTGGAAGTAGTCAAAGTGCTGGGTGGGTGACTACTCCCCACGTTCCAGGCCAGGTCTTGACTGGCCTATATAAAAAAAACAGCCAGCAGTATCAGCTGGTGGTAATTACCTGTCTCTCTGACAGAGGAGCTCTGGCAATCGCTGAATTGGGATCTGAGCCATGTGCTAGGCTGGAGGCCTGAGTTGGGGAGGTCTGCTCTGTCCTGAGCAATGCTGATCAGGTGGGAACTAACACCTAGGATAACAGGTGACTCTTTTGCTTTATGAACTGTCTAGATGTGAATGAACACCAAAACTGCAAATGGATTGTCGTACTGTTTTGTTACCATAAGTGTGAATAAAACAATGACGTTTTTGAGTTACAAACTGGTCTTTGCCTCTATACTGCGTCCGATTGTCCTATCTACCAGAGCGAATCCCCACAGGGTGTATAAGTGTAAAAAAAGGACATCTTATTTGCTGCTCTGTGGTGCAGTTACAGTGTTCTACAGCTTTTTTTGGGGTGTATAAGTATAAAAAAAAGAACTTCTTATTTGCCGTTCTGCGGTGCAGTTACATTGTACTACACACTTTTTTGGGTGTTTTAATAGTATAAAAACTACGTATTATTTGCCGTTCTGCTGTGCAGTTACATTGCGCTACAGCCTTTTTTGGGGTGTATTAGGGGGAAAAACAAGTACGTTTTATTTGCCGCTCTGCGGTCAAGTTACATTGTTCCGCAGCTTTTTGGGGTGTATTAATTTCCTTTTAATTTAACTATTTTATCTAACAGTATGTCATCTGCGTGTCATACTGACTCACAGTATTGTTTCACTACCACAGCAGACACCCTATGCGTGTTACTGCAGGGCACAGTGTTCTACACCACTATAAAGGCTCTCTGCAGCCAGGAAAAAGTTGTTTTTTTTAACGTGATTCACCACAAATAAATTTGTATCTAATCCAATTTTGTTTGAAAATTTGGCAAACAGACCGAATCAAATTTTTGAGAAATTCTCTCATCTCTAGTTACCAACTTTGCCACTCTAAGATGTGTAAGTCACACCATTAACACAAAATGACACTGTCCACTGCTCCTGCTGTGACCACGTCCTGAGGAAGTCCATTCCACAGATTCACAGTTCTCACAGTAAAGAAGCTTTGACGCTTCTGGAGACTGAACTTTTTCTTCTTCAGTCGGAGGCAGTGCCCCTTGTCTTTTGAGCACATTTTACATGGAACAGCTTTTCACCGTATTTTTTGTATGGCCCATTTATATACTTGTACAGGTTAATCATGTCCCCCTTTAGACGTCTCTTCTCAAGACTAAATAAATTAAATTCTTTTAATCTTTCTTCATAACTAAGACCCTCCATGCCCCTTATCATTTTAGTCGCTCTCCTCTGTACTTTTTCTAGCTTCAGTGCATCCTTTCTATGTACTGGTGCCCAGAACTGGACTGCATATTCCAGATGAGGCTGCACCAGCTCAGTGGAAGTATTACATCCCTGCCCCACGAGTCCATGCCTCCTTTAATGCATGACAATATCCTGGTGGCCTTAGAAGCAGCTGACTGACATTGTATGTTGTAATTCAATCTACCATCCACAAGGACACCCAAATACTTCTCTATAAGTGACTCTCCCAGTGCTACATCACCTAGGACATATGACGCACAGAGATTATTACTACCAAGATGCATAACTTTACATTTATTCACATTGAACCTCATTTGCCATGTTGATGCCCAATCACTCAGAGTGTTCAGGTCAGCTTGTAGTGTGTGGACATCTTCCATAGACTGTACAGTTCTACACAGCTTAGTGTCATCTGCAAAAATAGATATGGTGCTATTAATCCTGTCCTCAATATCATTAATAAATACATTAAATAATAAAGGGCCCAGCACTGAACCTTGGGGTACACCACTTATAACCTGGGACCATTCTGAATAGGAATAATTGACCACAACTCTCTGAACACGGTCTTTCAGCCAGTTTTCAATCCAATTACAAACTATACTTTCCAAGCCAATAGACCGTACTTTACTTATTAAACATCTATGAGGGACAGTATCAAAAGACTTTGCAAAATCCAGAAACACTACATCCACAGCCGCCCCTCTGTCCAGGCTACTACTCATCTCCTCATAAAAACAAATCAGGATAGTCTGACAACTTCTGTCCTTGGTAAACCCATGCTGGTTATCACTTAGAATATTATTTATAGTCACATACTCCTGTACATGGTCCCTTAACCCCTTAAGGACCTAGGACGTACCGGTACGCCCTATTTCCCGAGTCCTTAAGGACCGAGGACGTACCGGTACGTCCTGACTTAAAATCGGAACTCCGGCGCCGCAGGGGTTAATCGGAACGGGATTTCGGCTAAAATCATTCAGCCGGCATCCCGTAACAATGCAGGGGGGGGTCATTTGACCCCCCGTATCGGCGATCGCAGAAAACCGCAGGTCAATTCAGACCTGCGGTTTTCTGCGTTTCCGGTCCATTCGGGTGTCCTGTGACCCGATGAACCGGAAAAAGACTGCGATCGGTGGCGTAATTATACACCACCTATCGCAGTCCGAGGATTTGGAGAGGCGGTGCTGGCCCTGGTGCTGAATGCCGCTGTCCAGGGTGCTGATTGGTGCAGGGGAGAGAGGCGCGAGATTCAAACTTCCTGCGCTCCTCTCTCCCCTCCTCTTCCTGTCCAGCACCCTGACCGTGCAGCATCATCCAGCACCAGCTCCTGTGTCCCCCTAATCGGAATCCATCACCCTCCTGCACCCATCGCCACCCAGGTAGGTTAGGGTCAGTGAGGGAGAGGCACCGTTAGGCAGGGAAAGAAGGGAAAAGTAAGTTAGAAAAAAGTACTTTTATTCCAAACTTCCATCTAACCCTAACCCAGACCCCCCCTGCCACTTGCCGCAGTTTCCGCCAATATATTCCCACAAAGCGGGCGAGGTATGGCGTGAAGCTATACAAAATTTGTGAGAGTGCCTCAGGGTACACTTACAAATTTCGTGTGTACGAGGGGCGAGATTCCCGTATTGAACCCCCAGAATGTCCCCCCACTCTGGGTGTTAGCGGGAAACTCGTGTGGGACCTTATGTACCCACTGCTGGATAATGGTTACCACTTGTTCAGGTCCCTTGCCGCCAGATCCACGTTCGCTTGTGGGACCGTGCGGAAAAATCAACGCGGCCTCCCTGCCTACCCCCTCCAGGTACCTATCCCCAGGGGTGAGACCCGTGCACTTACCAGTGGAAACCTGTTGCTGGTCAGGTATAAGGACAAGAGGGATGTCCTTATGCTGTCCACAATCCACGGTAACGGCACCACCCCTGTCCCTGTGCGAGGTACAGCGGCAACGGTCCTCAAGCCCGATTGTATCGTCGACTACAATCGGTATAATGGAGGAGTTGATCTCTCTGATCAAGTCCTCACGCCATATAATGCCATGCGCAAAACCCGGGCATGGTACAAAAAAGTTGCGGTCTACTTGGTACAGGTTGCCATGTACAACTCTTTTGTACTATCCCGAAGCGCTGGCAGCACAGGGACATTCCTCCAGTTCTATGAGGCAGTCCTCAAGGACCTGATCTTTTCGGACCGGGAAAGAGCAGGCCGGAGTACCTCGGGAATTGGAGGCGCCCGGATCGTCCCTGGCCAACACTTTCCAGGTGTGGTCCCCCATACTGGAAAGAAGGGACGAACCCAAAAAAAGTGCAGAGTTTGTCACAAGAGGGGGATACGGAAGGACACCACTACTCAATGTGACACTTGCCCCGATCATCCGGGCCTCTGCATTATCAATTGCTTCAGGGAGTATCACACTTCCATGGAGTACTAAATTTTTATAATCCTCAACAGTCCACTAGAGAACATAAAACACTATGGCTCTCAGACTTTGGAGACACGGAAACAATTTTTCTTTCCCCAAAAAATATTAGTTTTAAAGCAGGCATCCTCAAACTGCGGCCCTCCAGATGTTGTAAAACTATAACTCCCAGCATGCCCAGACAACCTACAGCCATCAGCAGGGCATGGTGGGAATTGTAGTTTTACAATATCTGGAGGGCCGCAGTTTTAGGATGCCTGCTTAGTGTCTCCAAAGACTGAGAGCCATACATATTGGGCATCGTCGCGTGTGTAAAAGTCGTCGCTATAAAAATAACTTTTGACCAAACGCCTCGGATGAATGGTGTTAAAAATATAAAATAAAAACTGTGCCAAAACACCCATTTTTGGGCAAAATTTCAATTTGAATCCATTTTGCCGGTAATAAAGCAAGGGTTAACAGCCAAACAAAACTAAATATTTATTGCCCCAATTCTGTAGTTTGCAGAAACACCCCATATGTGGTCGTAAATGGTTATATAGCCGCACGGCAGGGCATAGAACGAAGGGAACTCCATATGGTTTCTGGAAGGCAGATTTTGATGGACAGTTTTTTTTTTTGACACCATGTCCCATTAGAAGCCCCCCCTGATGTAGCCTAGACTAGAAACTCCAAAAAAGTGACCCCATCTAAGAAACTACACCCCTCAAGGTATTCAAAAGTTACTTTACAAACTATGTTAACCCTTTAGGTGTTCCACAAAACCAAATAGTGAATGTAGAAACAATTTTAGAATTAATTTTTTTTGTTACATTGCCTCAAAAAAGAGTAATATAGAGCAACCAAAAATCTAATTTACCCCAAAAATAGTCCCAAAACAACAACCACCTTATCCCGTAGTTTCCTAGATGGGGTCACTTTTATGGAGTTTCTACTCTAGGGGTGCATCAGGGGGCTTGAAAGGGTACATGGTGTCAATAAACCAGTCCAGCAAAATCTGCCTTTCAAAAACCATATGACGTTCCCCTTCTTCTATGTCCTGCCGTTTAGCCAAATTGTAGTTTACGACCACATATGGGGTGTTTTTGCAAACTACAGAATCAGGGCAACCCATTTTGAGTGTTGTTTGGCAGTTAACCCTTGTTTTACTCCTGGAAAAAATTGATTATATTGGAAAATTTTCCAAAAAATAGAAATTTCAAAATTGTTTCTCCATCTGCCATTAACTCTTGTGGAACACCTAAAGGGTTAACAAAGTTTGTAAACCCAGTTTTGAATACCTTGAGGGGTGTACTTTCTTAGATGGAGTCACTTTTTTGAAATTTCTATTCTAGGGGTGCAACAGGGGGCTTCAAATGGGACATGGTATAAACAAAACCAGTCCTGCCAAATCTGCCTTCCAAAACCCATATGGTGTTCCCCTCCTTCTATGTGCTACCGTTCGGCCAAACAGTAGTTTACGACCACATATGGGGTGTTTTTGCAAACTACAGAATCAGGGCAACCCATTTTGAGTGTTGTTTGGCAGTTAACCCTTGTTTTACTCCTGGAAAAAATTGATTATATTGGAAAATTTTCCAAAAAATAGAAATTTCTAAATTGTTTCTCCATCTGCCATTAACTCTTGTGGAACACCTAAAGGGTTAACAAAGTTTGTAAACCCAGTTTTGAATACCTTGAGGGGTGTACTTTCTTAGATGGAGTCACTTTTTTGAAATTTCTATTCTAGGGGTGCAACAGGGGGCTTCAAATGGGACATGGTATAAACAAAACCAGTCCTGCCAAATCTGCCTTCCAAAACCCATATGGTGTTCCCCTCCTTCTATGTGCTACCGTTCGGCCAAACAGTAGTTTACGACCACATATGGGGTGTTTTTGCAAACTACAGAATCAGGGCAACCCATTTTTAATGTTGTTTGGCAGTTAACCCTTGTTTTACTCCTGGAAAAAATTTATTATATTGGAAAATTTTCCAAAAAATAGAAATTTCAAAATTGTTTCTCCATCTGCCATTAACTCTTGTGGAACACCTAAAGGGTTAACAAAGTTTGTAAACCCAGTTTTGAATACCTTGAGGGGTGTACTTTCTTAGATGGAGTCACTTTTTTGAGATTTCTATTCTAGGGGTGCAACAGGGGGCTTCAAATGGGACATGGTATAAACAAAACCAGTCCTGCCAAATCTGCCTTCCAAAACCCATATGGTGTTCCCCTCCTTCTATGTGCTACCGTTCGGCCAAACAGTAGTTTACGACCACATATGGGGTGTTTTTGCAAACTACAGAATCAGGGCAACCCATTTTGAGTGTTGTTTGGCAGTTAACCTTTGTTTTGCTCCTGGAAAAAATGGATTATATTGAAAAATTTTAAAAAAAATATAAATTTCAAAATTGTTTCTCCATCTGACATTAACTCTTGTGGAAGACCTAAAGGGTTAATAAAGTTTGAAAAAACAGTTTTGAATACCTTGAGGGGTGTAGTTTCTAGGGTCATTTTTGGGAGGTTTCTATTATCTAAGCCTCACCATATGACTTTGAAGATTTCTGAAAATTTCAAAATTTGCTTCTAAACTTCTAAGCCTTGTAACATCCCCAAAAAATAAAATATCATTCCCAAAATGCTACAAACATGAAGTAGACATATGGGGAATGTAAAGTCATCACAATTTTTGGGGGTATTACTATGTATTACAGAGGTAGAGAAACAGAAAATTTGAAATTTGCTAATTTTTCTAAATTTACGGTAAAAATTGTATTTTTTTATGCAAAAAAATTAACTTTTTTGACCCAATTTTAGCAGTGTCATGAAGTACAATATGTGACGAAAAAACAATCTCAGAACGGCCTGGGTAAGTCAAAGCGTTTTAAAGTTATGAGCACTTAAAGTGACACTGGTCAGATTTGCAAAAAATGGCCTGGTCCTTAAGGTGAAAATGAGCCCGGTCCTTAAGGGGTTAAGAGTCCTTCAAAGATTTTTCCCACAACAGAAGTTAAACTAACTGGTCTATTATTACCTGTGGAGGACCTTGATCTTTTTTTGAATATGGGCACCACGTTTGCCTTGCGCCAATCACTTGGCACTGTACCAGTCCCTATAGAATCCTTAAAAATTATAAACAGGGGCACAGCAATGACTGAACTGAGCTCTTTAAGCACTCTTGGGTGTACTCCATCTGAACCCGGAGCTTTCTTTACATGTACCCTTTTTAACTTCTCTTGGACCATATCTACAGTTAGCCAATTGAGTATATCACTGTATGTACTAACAGCTCCTTTCTCTTCTTTTGTATATACAGAGCTAAAAAAACTATTTAGGAACTCTGCCTTTTCCTTATCTTCAGTGACTACCCCCCCCCCCCCTTTTACCATTATTTAGTGGCCCTACCTGCTCAGATCTAGGTTTTTTAGCATTTATATATTTAAAAAACTTTTTGGGATTTGTTTTGATTTCTTTTGCTACCTGCTGTTCGTTTTGTATCTTTGCTAATTTTATCTGATTTTAGCACTTTATAATCTTCAAACGCTACAGCTTGCCCTCAGATTAGTATTTTTTAAATGCCCTCTTTTAGTCTTTTATTGCTCTTTTTACAGTAGCTGTAAACCAAGGGGGGTTTAATTTTAGCCGTTTATACTTGTTACCTAAAGGGATAAAAAAAAATTGTGCAATTACTCAATGTGGAATTGAAGCTCTTCCATTTATCCTCAGTATTATTATGTGACAATAGATGCTCCCAAGTCTATGCCCTGAAATGCTGCCCTCAACCCAGGGAAATTAGCCTTTTTGAAATTCAGTGTCTTTGCTCTGCCTGACAGAGTTTGTTTTTAATAGTTTAGGGGGAATATAATTATTTTGTGGTCACTATTACCTAGTGTTTCTCGAACAGTAACATTACCAACAAGCTCTGCATCATTAGAAATTACCAGATCCAACAGAGCATCGCCCCTAGTGGGAGCTTCTACAAACTGGCCCATAAAGTGGTCCTGCAGCAAGTTGAGGAATTTTCTCTCCTTTGCGGTTGAGGCAGAACCATGACCCCAGTCAATGTCTGGGAAGTTAAAATCTCCCATTATGACCACTGTACCAGCCTCTGCTGCACGCTCTATTTGGTTATACAGTTGCGTTTCTATATCCTCTGTGATGCTAGGGGGTCTATAGATTACACCAAGTATTATTTTTTAAGTGTTTATATGCCTTTGAACTTCCACACATAAGGTTTCCACATCCTCACCATCCTTACGCACAATTGCCTCTTTCACACTTGTCTTCAGATCACTACTCACATATAGGCACATGCCACCACCTTTTCTATTAACCCGATCTTTCCTAAATAGTGTAAAACCCTCAATATTTATAGCTTAGTCATGCAAAGAGTCCAACCATGTCTCAGCCACACCAACTACATCTATGTGTTCTTCTAGTACCATAGCTTCCAGCTCCCCCATTTTGCTAGCTAGACTTCTGGCATTTGTGAAAATACATTTTAAATTACTATTACCTGTAAAGAGATTATCCATGATTTTTTGGTTACCTTGGTTAATTTTTGTATGTAACAGGTTCTTGTTACCAGCAGTTCTATTTTTCATAAATGTATAGTTATGCCCAGTCTTCTCCCTATTTTCCTCGCTAACCCCAGCCCCCACTAAATCCCCACTGTCCCCTTCTATAATCCACTCTCTATCTACACTATCTACCCCCTTATTAGTATGACACCTTCCCCCCCAGATCCTAGTTTAAAAGCTCCTCCAGCCATCTAACCATTTTTCCCCCAGGGCAGTTGCACCCTCCCCATTGAGGTGCAGCCCGTCCCTACTGTAGATCCTGTAACCGACCCCAAAGTCGGCCCAGTTTTCCATGAACCCAAACCCTTGCTTCCTGCCCCAGCTTCTGAGCCACTTATTTAACTCCGTAAGCTCCCATTGTCTCTCTAGTGACACTCGTGGCACTGGTAGTATTTCTGAAAACACTACCTTGGAGGTCCTGGACTTGAGCTTCTCACCTAGTTCCCTAAAATAATTTTTAAGGACCTTCCATCTCCCACTACTAAATGCAAAAACTTAACTTTCAGGGATCTCTGCTTCAAACCACAGCCACCTGCTATTACTCCCACGAAATCACACTCAGCACCAGAAGTCCGATTCTTTAAACTCCACTTCTTTAAACTCCATCAGAAGTCACTTGGTACATCAAGCCTCAGGAAGAGCCTGCTCTTTCAGTCAGGGACAAGTATACACTATTGCTTATAATATGATCAATAATATTGTCATAAGGTGACCATTAGAGATGAGTGAATTTCTAAAAAATTTGATTCGGCCGGTTTGCCGAAATGTTTGAAAAATTTGTTTCGATACGAATTTATTTGCAGCGAATCGCATTAAAAAACAGCTATTTCCTGGCTGCAGAGAGCCTTTATTTTTTTAATAGTATCTTTTTATTTATTAATTTAGCAAAAAGCATAACAAACACATCAAATACAGACAATCATCAATTGAGTCCAGTACAAATCAAATACATGGGATCAATCATAACAGTTCCTCATGACCCAAGTTTGGGACAGAAGAAAAAGATATCACTTTCAGATGAACAGTACCCAACATATCAATCCTAAGGAAGATTAAAAGTACTGCACACACACACATTCACACACGCCTTCATTGGTCAGAACAGTCTTTCAGTCATCTATGGTACTAGAGTCTGGGCTCCAATCCAGGGGTCCCATATCCTCATGAAGCGATCAGGGGTCCCTCTTCTCTCATACACAAACTTGTATAATTCAAGATCAGCATTAACTAGATGTACCCATTGTTGCACAGTAGGATTCTTAGGAGGTTTCCAGTTGAGAAGGATAGTTTTCCTAGCATAATATAAGAGTATTCTATACAGCTTCCTGCCAAATTTGGTGGGAACAATCTCGTTGGCTACTCCCAACAGACTAGTGAGTTCAGTACAGACGTTAGGAAAGCCTAGTTTGTCATTAAAATATTTATGGATCTCTTCCCAGAAGCCATGAATAATCGGACACTGCCAAACCATGTGTATAAGACAACCGTTTTCATGTCCACATCTTGTACAATGAGGGTTCGGCAATTTACCCATTTTAAATAGTCTCACAGGAGTATAATAAATCCTATGAAGCCATTTAACTTGAATCAACTGATCCCTAGCACTTACCACTGTAGATCTCCATGTACAGCTAGATTCTTTAACATGAACATCTTCCAAACCTTCAATGTCCCTTTTCCACCTAACAAATGCCCTGTCTAGGGGGGAGTCCTGCAACGCCATCAACGACGCATACAGGGTCGACACTGGTTTGACCAACGGAACCCTCCTAATCGCTGCCTCAACTGTACCACACTCCAGCTTTAAAGGTTCTCTACCAAACTGAGCCTGACAGGCATGCCTGAGTTGAAGATATCTATACAAACAACGCTGGGGCAAATTAAACTCCTGTTTCAAACTATTAAAGGTTTTAAATAGGCCCTTATCATATAGTTGGGTAAGGTAGCGCACCCCCCTCTGAGGCCAAAATTCAAACTCCAGTAATGAGAACAGCTCCGGAAGCACTCTGTTTCTCCACAAAGGCAAATATGGCGACCAAGTAATATCATTCTCATCAGGGTTACATTTCTGACCCCACTTGACCCACATCTGTACTGCAGCTGCCTCCAACACTACCGCCGGGTTACCTGAGTCAGCCCGTACCCACCACGCCACATAGCTCAGCTGCACCGCTACATAGTACATGTACAGGTTTGGCAAGGCAAGACCCCCCCGCAGGTAAGACGCCTGGAGGGTGGATCTCGCTATTCTGGGAGAAGACTTATTCCATAGAAAGGGAGCGATTATTCTATCCAAAGTAGCAAAATGTCTCTTGGGGAGTAACACTGGGGCAGCCCTATATAAGTATAGCAATTTTGGGAGAAGAATCATTTTTACCACATTGATACGCCCAATCAGAGTTAAAGGAAGGTTTTCCCAAGCCTCTAGCTTTCGAGTAATGGATTGCATTGTAGGAGCAACATTCAAATCATAAAATTTTGCTACTTCTTTATGAACAATAATCCCCAAATATGTAAATTGCTCCACAATCTGAAGCTTATTGTTCACCGAAATGCGAGCTGGGTCAACATCATCAACCAGACATAGACTAGACTTAGCCCAGTTCACACGGAGACCCGAGAAACCCCCAAATTGATCAACAACACCTAAAAGGGTATCCAAGGATTTCCCTGAATCTGCTAGGTAAACCAGCATGTCATCAGCATATAATGAAAGCTTTTCTGATATTCCAGCTATTTCCCAGCCTTCTATACCTGAATTAGAGGATATGAGTATCGACAAAGGTTCCATAATTAATGCAAATAACGGGGGGGAGAGAGGGCAGCCCTGTCTAGTGCCTCTACCCAAGGGGAAGGAGTCCGATGTGTACCCATTCACCCTGACTCTCGCCGAAGGGGATCTATAAAGCATTTGTAACCAGCACAAAAATTTCTCCGGAAAGCCCATTTGAGTCAGTACTGCCAACATAAATTCCCATTCTACTGAATCAAATGCTTTTTCATTGTCTAAGGACGCAAGAGCCCTCATACCTCTGTTATCATGTTTGACCTGAAGATTAGTGAACAATCGCCTTAAATTAATATCTGTGGTTTTCCCTGGCATAAAACCCGATTGATCTACCCCAACCAAGGAGAGAATTACCCCCCGCAATCTTAACGCCAGTACCTTCACAAAGATTTTGACGTCAAGATTCAGAAGTGAGATAGGTCGATAAGAGCTACACTGGTCAGATGGTTTCCCCGACTTGTGAATCACTACTATCGTTGCCTCCAGAAAGGACGGTGGCAACGAACCACTTTCCAGTGCATACCTCAACAGCTTCCCAAATCTACTAACCAGGTCTTTAGAAAATCGCTTATACCATTCAGCAGGAAATCCATCGGGTCCTGGGGTTTTCTTGGTTGCTAAGGAACTAATGGCCGTTTCAATCTCCAGGTCAGATATGTCTGCCGCCAGGGCTCCCCTGTCATCTCTGTCCAAAGAAGGAATATTAATACCTGCTAAGAAATTGACAATTTCCTCCGAAGTACACGTGATCTTGGGGGCATACAATGTCTCATAATAGGAGGCAAACTGTCGGCAGACATCTCTAGGCTCCCTCAATAAGATCCCTTGGTCATTCAGAACTCCCGCCACCACCGTTTGCTGTGTCTCAGATCTAGTCAAGTACGCCAAGGCCCTGCCACACTTATCACCATCTGAAAAAATAGTTTGCCTCTGATTTAAAAGTTTCTTCTCAGTATATTCAGTTAAATGCAAAGTAAACCTAAGCTGCGCCTCAAGCCACAAAGTCTGCTTCTCAGGGCACGGATCTAGTATATATAACCTCTCCTTATCAGCTAGTTCCGTCTCTATGAGTTGCAATAGCAGCAATCAATGCCCCTCTCATTACTGATTTGAAAGCATCCCATTCTACCAGAGGATTCGTAGACCCTTCATTTTCTGCCCAGTAGTCCCCCATTGCATCTAGACTCTTGCTCACCACAGGTAATACCTCGAGCCACATAGGGTTTAACCGCCACTGCTTATCAGTCGAAGACAGCGGCTGTGACAGTATCAGAAGGAGGGGGGCATGGTCTGAAACTCCTCTCGGTAGATAATCACTAGACTTGATATAGGGGGATATGTCTCTGCTGACAAAGGCCAGATCTATACGAGAGAGTGAGCCAGTAGAAGCTGAATAGCAAGAGAATTGCGCATCTGTGGGGTGGAAATAGCGCCATGCCTCTACTAAATCATAAGTCTAGCTGCACAGATAGTATTTGAAATGGAAGACTTTTAGCAATTAAAATAGACACGCCTCTAGCGTGGTTTGAGTAAACCGCATGATATGTGGGGCCTATCCATGGGCGCCGCAAAGCTAGTACTTTCTGGCCCTGCAGGTGCGTTTCTTGCAATAACATTATGTCAGGGTTATACCTCTTCAGATAATTGAACACTAAAGACCGTTTAATCTTATCATTCAGACCCCGAACATTCCACGAAAGTAGCTTAATTACCGCCATTTATTCTTCCAAAGATAACATCTCCATAGTTTCCGACCAATGAAGGCACATTCACGCACACATACAATCCACATCAAAGAACCCCTCAACAGAGAAACCCTCTCCAACCCACCCATTCCCAACCTCCCTAACCCACCCTGCCCAAACCTTCCTAACATGGTTGAGCCTGACACCCCAAACTAGCAACTCCTGGGTACGATAACCTACCCTAACTCATTAGAACATATATACCATATAGGTACGTTGGTGATAGGAAGCAAGTATATACGTCTACCCACAACAGTGCATAGTCATACAGGGTGTTGCCACCCAGCATACCAATATGGGGTTAAACATCTGATCAATAGACAAAGTCAAAGAACAGGGAATCTAACAGGAGTAATAATGGTGCATTTAAACCAGATACTCCCCCCCCTCCCCCAACCATCTTGTCAGCAAAACAATTTAACATTTAATCAAGTATTATATGCTTCAGCTGCCAACACTATAGTATAAACCATCAGCAGTGAGGCCTTGCATTTAGATTTCTTTCAATTCATTCAGTAGCCTCTTCAGGAGTACTAAAAAAACGGACTGTTTCACCATCTTGCACCCTCAAGCGAGAATGGTAGATCATGGCATATTTCACATTTTTGTCCCTCAGCCGCGCTCGGACCTCAGTAAACTGCTTCCTTTTCTGTTGGACCTCTGCAGTAAAGTCCGGGTAAAAGGACAAACGGACATTCTCATAGCTGACATTCCCCTTCTGCCGAGCAGCTAGCAAAATAGCGTCTCTGTCCCTGTAGTTCAGGATCTTCATGATGAAAGGTCTAGCAGGGGATCCCGGCGGTAAGGGCCTGGTTGGAATCCGATGTGCCCTTTCTATAACAAAGCAACTGGAAAGTGAGATGGGATGTAACACTTCTTTTATGAGCTGTTCCGCAAAAATTTCTGGGGTAGACCCTTCTGCTCGCTCCGGTAAGCCCAGGATACGGACGTTGTTACGTCTATTGCAGTTCTCAGCGTCCTCCGCCCTGGCTTGCAGCATCTGTACCTGTTGCAGCAGCTGCCTGGTGTCATTTCCAGCTGCTCTGGACGCATCTTCCACATCCAGGGCCGCTGATAGAAATCATGGGGCCCCGTACAGCATACATGACGGGGCCCCCTTCAGCTCCACCCCCTGATCCCTCCTTCAGCCACACCCCTGGCCCCGCCCTTGGCCCCTCCCCAGACGCCGCCTTCTGTAAGCCCTGTAAGGCTTCATTCAGACGTCCGGATGCGTTTTGCGGATCCGATCCATCTATCAGTGGATCCGTAAAAATCATGCGGACGTCTGAATGGAGCTTTACAGGGGGTTGATCAATGACAGGGGGGTAATCAATGACAGGGGGGTGATCAGGGAGTCTATATGGGGTGATCACCACAGTCATTGATCACGCCCCTGTAAGGCTTCATTCAGACGTCCGGATGCGTTTTGCGGATCCGATCCATCTATCAGTGGATCCGTAAAAATCATGCGGACATCTGAATGGAGCTTTACAGGGGGTTGATCAATGACAGGGGGGTAATCAATGACAGGGGGGTGATCAGGGAGTCTATATGGGGTGATCAGGGGCTAATAAGGGGTTAATAAGTGACGGGGGGGGGTGTAGTGTAGTGGTGCTTGGTGCTACTTTACAGAGCTACCTGTGTCCTCTGGTGGTCGATCCAAACAAAGGGGACCACCAGAGGACCAGGTAGCAGGTATATTAGACGCTGTTATCAAAACAGCGTCTAATATACCTGTTAGGGGTTAAAAAAATCACATCTCCAGCCTGCCAGCGAACGATCGCCGCTGGCAGGCTGGAGATCAACTCTCTTACCTTCCGTTCCTGTGAGCGCGCGCGCCTGTGTGCGCGCGTTCACAGGAAATCCCGGCTCACGCGAGATGACGCGTATATGCGTCGCTGAGCGCAGGGCTGCCACCTCCGGAACGCGAATCTGCGTACAGCGGTCCGGAGGTGGTTTGGTTATGTCGAGGCTGCCCGGGCCCCCCTGCCAGCCGGGCCCGGTACAACTGGGCCAGCTGTACTGGCCTATCAGCGGCCCTGTCCACATCACTCACTCTTTGCTCCACTGCAGATGTTCTTTCACGTATTTTGTCAAAATCGTGTCGCAAACAGCTAAGGTCAGACTGTAGATGGTCTATCTTTGATGTCAGAGCAGCTTGACAGGCAGCTATAGCTTTCATAATTTGAGAGGCTTCAGCAGAGGAACCAGGGACAGGAGACCCCTCACTTTCCTGTTCAGTTTGACTCATGGCGTCCATGAATCGTTTAACAGATGATGGAGCCACAGAAGAAGTTTTGCGGCCCATAGAAATAGTCCACAGACACTTTAAAGATCTGCTGGGGTTTGTCACTCATGCAGCAAATCAAGATGAGGCTTTATTAAATTCAGCAAGTCCTGCCACACAGCCAAGTAGACTGCCAGATATCTTTACATTCCTCAGGGGGGAGGGGGATAAGTACACCAGCACCACCATTAAACTTTCATATAAACTGTGGTGAACTCTGCAGCTTTCATATATAAGGACTCCTAACAGGATTACCACTGCAGGACTTCAGGATAATAGTGGAAGTAGGAAGATACAGAGCGTTTCGCCGATCCACTCCGTTTGCTGGGGCAGAGAGGAGCGCCGCTGCACATACACTTAACGGCAAGATGGCGCCCACCGCGCGGCTTCTTCCCGCCTCGGTCTTCGGCTCAAGATTCCAGCAGGTATCGGCAGCAGTCCAAGGTAAGTTGTTAGCAACTTTCAGCAAGCCGTACCTGCACTGTGTACCTTGTGGCAGATCGTGTCCCGGCCTCACTCCACACTCTCCTCAGTTTGCGTCCCTCTGCTCCTCTCCCTCAATCCGTCGGCATCCACAGCACCACAGCCAAAACTCAGCAATCCAGCTCCGGGAAGAGTGTCCCCAAGTATGAAGGGGTCCAACATATAGTGAATGCGCTCAAAAAAACCCGATTATGCCAGGTGTATAAAGGATATTTCACAGGATTTTGTAGGAGCACTGCAATCCTGCTTCCTCACTCCATGCTGGCTCGGCCACGCCCCCCTGGAGTCCAGAGAGCCTTTATGGTGGTATAGAACACTGTGCCTTGCAAATTACACATCCAAGAATAATGAGTTTACTAAGTTCCTTTTAATAATCAATAAAATTTTATTAAACATGATTAAAATGCACTAATAACTACGTAATAATAGTAGGGAATCAAAATAATGTGCCACTTATCAAGGCATCATGATTTAATCTTCAAAATACATGATTTATACCATAATAAATATTTTCTATCTCACATTAAAGTGCAATTCAGGATCAATTCATACTGCATGAGTACGACAGCATAACAATAGGGTCACATGAAAACTACCTCTAGATTGTGCTGA
The DNA here is from genome assembly GCF_905171765.1 of Bufo bufo. NCBI lineage: Eukaryota > Metazoa > Chordata > Amphibia > Anura > Bufonidae > Bufo > Bufo bufo. Next base: position 340,875,524 of record NC_053391.1, on the reverse strand, counting down.
ATGCAATAATCACCTTCACCCAACGCTATATAGCAATTAAAACATTCCCCAAAGAGAACTCAAAGGAGATTTGGCAATCAAGTGTTATCTGATAATATACCAAAGTGCTGCTGTGCGTGTGGCAAACTTCCTCAATGCGAGTTTCGTGGTTTGCCTTCGTCAGGAGAAGTGGTTTTACCGGGGACCTACATATAGTTTTAAAGTAAAGCGGGCCAATCCTAGATACTAGATTTCACTACATTGAGCTTTAATTAATCTCGCCGTATTGCGTGGCGCATGACAGAATCCTGACCAACCCGATATACGTCACTTCCACCCTTCCCCTGAGTCTGACGCCGGAGAGGGCAAACCTACGATTGACGTCGCCGGCGCCCTATCTCCATGGGGAACGAAGGAAGCGTACGAGCTGCTCAATCGTCATGCGCTCTTGAGGAAAGTCGAAAACGGATATACAGAAAAGGGGGGAAGCATCTTATCAATATATTCACTTAATGTATGTTATATGCAATACATTTGAAAGTATTCACTGTAAAAAGCCAAGACAATGTATAAAATAATCAATTATAATCACAACCATCCATATTCAATTATGTGCAAAATAAAGTGCTAATTTTAAAAAAGATCAACTCAAGTGCCACAAACGTTAAGGTGCTATTGTGTTCAATAAATAGATAATAAATTACCTAAAGACTCAAATTCATTAAAATCGTGATGTACCCAATTAATAAAAAAAGCCCCAATCATGTGGATATAAATGATATGCAACATAATATTATATGTTTCTCAAATTGAAAACTAAATAAACCCCATGTGTAATACATTAAAAAAATAAAAAAAATTCTTAAGAGTAATAACTATGTATTCACAAGTGAAAGTGGGAGAAAAAAAAATAGTGTTTTGATTCTGTGCAATATAGCTTGTTTGTTGATTTTTTTTTCTTCTTTCTTCTTCTTCCTTATCTTTCATAAATTAATGTCCCTTATAGATGCACATTATCTAGATGGCCCCACCTTATTTTCCCTTGTTTTATCTTAAAGAAAAAAAAAAATATATACAAAATTACTAGATAAATTTAAAGCCAATTTAAAAACGTCCGTAAAATGCCCCAAAGAAAATAACAATACTACAATAAGGCACTAAATCCCAAATTTTCATTTAACCCTTTTGGTTCCAACTTGGTGCCCAACCTAAATATCCACCTACTTTCCAATTGGGCCAGTTTTTTCCCTTTGTTGCCTCCTTTTGTTCTTATGTCAATGCCCTTAAATCATAGCAAATTGGGATTTATGGAACAGCTTAAAATGTTTAGGAATTGTTTTCAAATTTTTAATGTCCTCTTCATCCTTTGCTTTTTCAATGTCTCTGACATGTTCTTTAATTCTCTTCCTCAGTTCTCTTATTGTGAGGCCAACATATATTTTGTCACATGGGCAAGTAGCATAATATATACGGTAACTCCTGTGGATGAACAAGATGAGTGAATTTTAAAAAAATTTGATTTGGCTGGTTTGCCCAATTTTTTGAAAAAATTTGGTTTGATCCGAATTTATTTGCAGCGAATTGCGTTAAAAAACGGCTATTTCCTGGCTGCAGAGAGCCTTTATAGTGGTGTAGAACACTGTGCCTTGCAGTAACACACATAGGGAGTCTGCTGTGGTAGTGAATTTATACTGTGAGTCAGTTTGACATGCAGATGACAGGCGTCGGTCTTAGAATCACTGCACACTTCACTTGTTTGGGCAGTTATGGGGCCAAATAACTTAAGTATGAACTCAGCCTTACAAGTCAGCAGTAAGTTTGTGTTGATGTCACTGATTATTTTGCCCTTCCTCTGATCCGTCAAAACAATAACCCCCAAAAAACGGATCCTGTCTGTGGAGCAAACAAGGTGCTGAACAGTGTGACACCGCCGTGCCCTGCACATGTGGTATGCTGGAGGGGCACTGTGAATTGTCCCTGCAGTGGAGGCTGAGGACACAGTGTAGGATGAGGAGGCGGACATTGTCGCTGGACCAACGGCGTACCAACGTGGAGGTGAAAGTGGCGTCACCTGGCCAAGTTGCTGGTGTGGCTGTGCAGGAACCACATTCACTCAGTGGGCCAAAAAGGACACGTATTGTCCCTGACCATAGTTATAGCTCCACACAGGGCTCGAGTCCAGCAGGAACATGTGGGAACGGCGTTCCTGCACTTTTTTCATAGCAGGAACGCCGTTCCCTTTCAGGGCCGTCTTTAACTAACACAGAGCAAAAGAACCAGGAAGCGGTGAAGGCTTTGTACTCACCGCTTCCTGGTCCTCTGAAGTTAACGCTTGAAGTTAAAATATACCATCGGATTGGAGAAAACTCCGATCTGATTGTATATTCTAAATCCGAGGCGTTCCCTTGGTGATGGGGACGCTGCATCATTGGTGGGCAGTGCGTAGGCTCTGTGGGGCAATATGATGGCAGGCTCTGTGGGGCAATATGGCAGCAGGCTCTGTGATAGGCACTGGGGGCTGATGGAGAGGCACTGGGGGATGATGGAGAGGCACTGGGGGCTGATGGAGAGGCACTGGGGGCTGATGGAGAGGCTACTGGGGACTGCTATGAGGCTACGGGGGGCTGCTATGAGGCTACTTGGGGCTATTATATGGCTACTGGGGGCTGCTATAATGCTACTGGGGGCTGCTATGAGGCATGGGGCTCTTATTTGAGGTCTGATTGGGGGTCATTCATATTAGGGTCTGAGCTGAGGTGTTATCTGAGATCTTATTAACATTGGGGATCTTATTGGGGCTGTCAGCTGAGGTCTTATTAACATTGGGGGTCTGATTGGTGATCAGATTTTTTTTCCAGAGCAGCTTGGAGAAAAAAGACCTCACAGTCTCCCACACTCCTTCTGCCCGGCCAAGCCAGCCAGCATCCCTGAGGCCAAGCCTGTCAGCACCCCTGAGGCTAAGCCAGCCAGCCAGCACACCTGAGTCTTCCGAACTGTAAGTAAATTATATATAAGGGGAGCTTATAATATGAAAGAGACGAATTACAGACATATAGCGAAAAAAATAAAATTTTGTTTACGTTTTATGTTGCACTGAATTTTCGGCGAAATACATATATATTTTTTTATTTTTTGGGGGGGTCAGGGTGGCAGTGGATCTTGGGTGAGTTTCCACACTTTTTTTCCCAGGACTTGACTTCTGGCTCCACACGTCGGCACTGCCGTGCACTTTGGCAGACACAGACAGGCTCATGCTTGTGCAGGGCTGGTATTTGCCTTTTTGGCAAATAAATGACGGCTTGGGACTCTCCACCTCGGCTCTGCACCACTTGCCCTGCACAAGCATGAGCCTGTCGGTGTCTGCCAAAGTGCACGGCAGTGCCGACGTATGGAGCCAGAAGTCAAGTCCTGGGAAAAAAAGTGTGGAAACTCACCCAAGATCCACTGCCACCCCGATCCCCCAAAAAATAAAAATATATATATATATTTCGCAGAAAATTCAGTGCAACATAAAACGTAAACAAAATTTTTATTTTTGCGCTATATGTCTGTTCAGACATAATTTGTCTCTTTCATATTATAAGCTCCCCTTATATATAATTTACTTACAGTTGTGAAGACTCAGGTGTGCTGGCTGGCTTAGCCTCAGGGGCTGCAGCACCAGCAACTTGAGCACGTTCAGCTTCTGAGCCGTTGGATGAGTGCACACATACTTTTGTCTCTTGGCAATCACTTCGGTGATCGATTACTGGCGGAATGAGTGACGAGGAGTAGGAGGACGAGGAGCATCAGAACTGGTAGATGATGGGAAGGACAGACCGCTCCCTTCGGCTGAGGTGGTGGAGCCTTGACTGCCTGAAATCAGGTGCGTGCCACTGGGTGATGCAGCGGTTGCTGCGGCAAGCTGGACCACATCAGAGCCACGGTTCTCCAAGGCCACTTTATGGTGACTCTGCATATGGCCATGTTCACCTCCTCTGGTGGCTTAACAAAAACCTGCCACACCGCCAAGTAGGTGATTTTACCCCCAACGCACTGCTACCGCCGCTGCCTCCGTGAACCCATGCACCACTACTTCCTGGGCAGTTAGGTCCTGCTTTGGTCTACCCCGGGCACGTTTGTCTACCGACCTTCCACTGCTGCCACCCTGCTGACTCCCGACCATGCTAGTGACTTGCTGGCTCCGCCGTTGCTTCACGAGCAAGCTTCCACCCTCTTCTCCCGATGATGAAGCCTCTTCGTCAGAGAGGGTGAAGACGTGATGACGTAGGTTTGATACGTCGCTCCTCCCTCCGACCTTTCTTTTCTGCTGCACTATGCAAGACACGAGCCTCTCTATCTGAACCGCAGAACGCCCCCATCTGCTGGACCGGACTCTCGGCAGATCACCTGCGTTTGTCCGCCTTGTCTGGCGGTGTCTGCCTGCTGCCTCGCAGATGGGGCAGTCACCCACCTTCTGATGTTTCAGTCTTCGTTGCTTCCTGCCACCCCCCTCCTTGGATCTTCAGTGTCAGCTGGGACCTGGTTACAGGTTTGAATTTTGAAGTATGGAATATATGTTGCTTCGTGTCCTCCTTTGCCTCCATATTTGACCCCTCCTCCCCCATGCCCTGTGTAATCGTTTTCTCAATCTCCCGCCTTTGTCTATTCACTTATAGGCAATATGGGACAGAAGGTAAAAATTTCTCAACTTTTTATAAAGTGTTGCTTAAAACACGATTAGAGTTGAGTGGACACCTGGATGTTTGGGTTCGACGGGTTTGGCCGAACTTCACAAAAAAGTTCAAGTTCGGGACCCGAACTTGACCCCGAACCCGAACCCCATTGAAGTGAATAGGGACCCGAATTTTTGAGCACTAAAATGGCTGTAAAAATGTCATGGAAAGGGCTAGAGGGCTGCAAATGGCATCAAAATGTGCAAATGGCAAGTGCTCTTCAAACAAATGTGGATAGGGAAATGATTTTAAATAACATAAAATACGTAAAACAATATATATATCTTGATCTAGGAGGACGAGGTTCATATGGAGTAGGAGATTGAGGAGGCGGTGGATGTGGAAGCAGCGGTGGAGGAGGAGGAGGTAGCCTACACTGCTTTTTGGTTTTAAATTTATTTTAATTTTTTAAATTAGAGTACACCCCAAAACATTGGGAAATATAACCTGTGATAACCCCCTGCAGTCGTGCTAAAGGAAAGGTTCAGACAATACACTGGCTGCAGGGCAGGCCAGCACCTCCAAGGGGTAAAGGGCAAGCTCAGGCCATGTGCCCAATTTGGAGACCCAGAAGTTGCAGGGGCTGACCCCTGTCAGTTTGTGTAGGCATGTGCACACTTACTGCCCCACCATGTCGCACATCCCCGTGATGTTCACGATCCAGTTTGATATCTGCTCTATCAACTTTCAATGTTCTTTTATGCGCCTACCATGGTGATCACGGGTGGAGGGGAATCAGGGTTCCAGGTTGGAGAGGGAGCCCGAGAAAATGATACCACATGCAAGGGAGGTCAATGGATGAAATTAAATGTAATCGAGCGGAAATGTGGGACAAAGTATTGAAGCATAAGCTTCCAAGTGTCACAGTTGTTACCTCTGGCTGTGACCTTCCGTCCTTGCTCGTTCGGCGCTCCTCGCTGAAGTTTTGTTTCTGTGTGCTATTTGTGGTTCTGTATGGGTTAACTCCCCTGTGTTCCTATTAGGAGTTAATCCTCTCTGTCTGCTCCATGGGTGTGGCCTCTCTGCTGCACCCATGGAACCTGTATATAAGGCTGAGGTTTCCTCAGTTCTGTGTCAGCTCTCCTGGTGTGTGTTGTCTTGTCCTGATCCTGGTTTGTACTCTCTCTCCCATGCTGCTGACCCATGGGATCCGTGTCTGTGCTCTGTGGGTTTCCTACTTGTTCATTCCCGTCCTCTTTCCTGTCTTTCTGTTATCTGTTCTGTGAAGGGGCCCACCACAGGAGGTGTGGGGAAATATCCTTATTAAAATATAACTTTTATAGGGTATGCAATAAAATAAAATACACCAGAGGATGCATCAACATAACACACATACAAACATGTAACGGGGTTCGTGCATAGATACCCCACTGCTGGTAAAGCAAAAAAAGGAAAATAGACCTGCTGCGCCTGTAAAGACGCAAGCAGTCTTACCCGACCAACCAGATGGCTAGGATCAGCTGAGGCTTTTGGTGATGCCTGGACCATTTTATTTTATTGCATACCCTATAAAAGTTATATTTTAATAAGGATATTTCCCCACACCTCCTGTGGTGGGCCCCTTCACACATTGAATCTTGAAATATCGGTGAGGCTTTTTGATTTATCAGCTTCATTCAGCTTCTGGTATCTCCTTACTGATATGGCAGGATTCTTGGCGACGGGATTTGATGCAGAGAACTGGCTACATGAGGCCAAGGAGATCTTCTCTGATAAACAATTTCATCAGAAGAAATACCTACCCTCCTTTCAAACTGCCTTTGCGGACCTTACCCAGGTCTACAAGGAACAGATTACGTCTTGGTGGGAGGTGCAAAGTCTGGATAATTACATTAAAAATAATATTGTCCCCAGGGGCTACGTATTTGTCTCCTCCCAGCGGCTCGCACACGACACCCCGGCTTTCTTACTAAGTGGGAGCACAAAGCCACTAATAGTTCCCTCAGGCTTATGAAGCTGCTGTTGGAGGAGGAGAGAAATACCTTAGCCGCCCTGAGTCAGAAATTGACAGAATATACAGAGGTAGTGCAGACTTTTTCGCAGGAAGTGGAGTTTCAGAATAAGGAGAAACAGCTCCAACTCACTTTGGAAAAATATCAATATCATCTCAAAGAGAGAAAACACCGGCAGTTCATTAGAGATCTCTCTGAATTTATAGAAAATCGCATTTACTCATCTCTTGGTAATACAAGAAGAGAGGTAATACCAAGTAATTCAGAGAGATCTTCTACTGAAACTGAGTTATCTGACTCTGATAAAGATACGGTCCCAAAGGTGAATAAACACACTAATAGGGGCAATTATAGAAAGGGTAAAGGTCTGGGGGCCTATAGGGGACAGGACAATCGTTTTTTAGGCCAATTCAATCAAACCTAGGACTACCTGCTGCGCAGTCGCACACAAAAACCTCCCATTTAGTTCTAGGACCACAAGTCATTAATCTCTCCTCACGCATTTTGAGCTTGGATGAGACTAAGATCCTGGAATTAGGCTTATCCTTTGTACCCACCCCCAAGTTTGACAGATTTTCATCCGTCAGGGATATTAATTTATTCATTCGCAAATTAAGGTGGCATAAGCACTTTAGGCATATGGATCGGCGCCAGTGCCTCGAGTTAGGGATTCCCACTGATCTACTGGGGGACGTACACCTTCTATGTTCCCTGAACACTAAAGAGGGTCCTGATTTGGGCAAAGGCCCATTCACTAATTTAAAACTGAAAAGTACCAAAATGCCACCTACAGCGAATGAATTATCCTGTATCAATGTATTTTTAAACATGGTCACCAGGGATCTGGAGGACCTGAGAGTGTCTACACATTATTCTAATTGCGCCGAGTCTGTGACCACTGCCATCTCTACATTAGCAGATGACCCCCACATTGTCATCAAACCCGCCGATAAGGGGGGCAACATTGTGGTCATGGACTCGGGGCAATATAAGAATATGTGTAGGAATATTTGGGCAGATACAGAGACGTATGAAATTCTGGACAGAGACCCCACTGAGGGCTACAGGCGGGAATTGAAAATTATTTTGGAAGAGGCTAAGGCCTCACACATCATTACGGCTGATGAATATGCCTTTCTTTTTCCCACATATCCCCGTAAATCCACTTTTTACAGCCTTCCTAAGGTTCATAAGGGGGTCAGCCCCCTCAAGGGGAGACCTATAGTCTCTGGGGTGGATAACCTCAATCAGAATTTGGGGATTTACATTGATCGGGTATTGGCACCCTTTGTGACGGCTCTCCCCTCCCATGTCAGAGACACCACTGATCTTCTTAAACGTCTGGAGGGTCTGACATTGGAGGAGACATGTCTCCTGTCCAGTATCGATGTGGAGGCTTTATACTCATCTATACCACATTGTCTGGGCCTTCTTGCTGTGGAACATTTCCTTCGATCACGGGGGTGTCAGTATCGCGCCCACAGCCAATTTGTCCTGCGCATCTTGGAATTCACCCTCACACGAAACTTCTTCTCCTTTGATGGCAAGACCTACCACCAGCTCAGGGGTACGGCGATGGGGAGCCCCTGTGCCCCGTCGTACGCAAACTTATTCCTGGGCTGGTGGGAGGAGACCCTGTTTTTTTGTGAGGATGAAGCGTTGGACACTTTTGAAATTGGCTTGTGGGCGCGATACATAGATGACATTTTCATCCTCTGGAATGGAGATCAAGTGGGTTTTGAGGCCTTTGTCCAGCATCTCAACCAGAACCAAATAGGAATGCACTTCACTTGTGAATCGCATCCTACGAGTCTACCTTTTTTGGACATAAAAATCTCCAAGAACAACAGGGGTGAACTCGATACCTCCATTTATAGGAAGGCTAGCTCCACGAATTCCCTCCTGAGATGGGAGAGTAATCATCCGCTCCCACTCAGGAGTGGAATTCCTAGGGGCCAATACCTACGACTCAGACGCAACTGCTCGGACAAGCGTGATTTTATCAATCAGGCAGATGATCTGAGGAGGAGATTCCTGTCAAGGGGATACCCTGACCATGTTTTGAGGTCTGCATATCAGACCGCCCTGTCCCGACCAATATCTTCCCTACTAACTACCAATCAATCTCCAACTCCCCAACCAAAAGTAATGAGAATCATCACCAACTTTGATAGAGGGTCCAAACAAGTTAAGCACATCATACAACGCCACTGGGAGGTCCTTAAAATGGACCCGGACCTGCAGGATGTGCTGGGAGACCAGCCTCAGATTACTTATAGAAGGGGGCCTAATCTATGTGATAAACTGGTTCACAGCCACCATGCACCCAATCGCACAAAGTCCACCTGGTTGCGGTCAAATATTGTGGGTTGCCACAAATGTGGTAATTGTATTGCATGTAAACGCATACAGACCACAAAATCCTTTGTAAGCCACGTGACAGGCAAAAAATATTCCATCCCACACTTCATTAACTGTAAATCCAGAGGGGTTATATACCGCATTCAGTGTGAGTGTGGGATGGAATATATAGGGAAAACGATACGCGAGTTTAGGAAGCGGATAGGAGAACATCTGGGGGATATCTCACACAAACGGGATACCCCACTATCCAAACATGTACACACTACCCATAATGGTAAGGCTTCACTGAGATTTCTGGGTATTGACCTAGTGAAACCTCCCATAAGAGGGGGTGACTGGGATAAATATCTCCTGCAGCGTGAATCCCGCTGGATATTCTGTTTGAAAACTACTGCACCCTTGGTGGGCCCCTTCACACATTGAATCTTGAAATATCGGTGAGACTTTTTAATTTATCAGCTTCATTCAGCTTCTGTTATCTGTTCTGCCAGTTATGTTTTAGTTACTTTGTGTTTATTCATATGTCTGTGTTCTGCAAGTCCTTGCTGCACCTTTCTTTGCAGCAGAGTCTCATGCGCAAGGCCACGCAGTATACCACTGGTGGAGCAAGTCCTTCTCTGTTCATTGTCACTCCTGTTTCCTTGCTATGTATTTCTGCTTGTGTTATTAGTTGCCCTGTTTTGTATTTGCCTGTCTGTTTTGTTTCCTATGTGCCGTCGGTACCTTCTGGTACCTGTTGTCCATTCGTTCCTGCTGTCACTGTCTAGTTCATGCTCCAGAGTGTACCCTGGCAGCTTCCTGCGGCAAAGCCTAACCCTGCCTTCTGGGGCCCTAGTGAATACCAGGAGTTGCTTAGTCACGCCCCTCTGGAGTATTACTAGACAGTGGCGCAGTGGGGGTTTTCTCCCACTGTGCTGACTGTACATAGAGCTCATGTTTTGTCTGTGCCGCCTTCCAGTTTTCTGTTTGTGCAATAAACTCTTGTGTGTCTGTATCTGATTTCCGTTTGTTTATTGCTTGACGACGCGGTGGTCTCTCCTGGGACCTCCAACTCGCGACACCAAGTTAAGGAGGGGGCACGCGGCAATTACCCATTCCCAACTCGGGGAGGTAGCGACGATAAATAACAATACAGGACTCTTAAGATGCCCTGTTATTGGAATGATTAATAAAAAATTATAGGGAATGTCACTGTGGTATTTTTGATTTGTAAACATTAGCCAGGAGAGGCCCTGCTGCCACTTTGTTGACTCTAGCTAACTTCTGCCTGATTGCACGTCCCTGTGACGTCCACCATTCATTTGGATATCTTCTCTATCAACTTTCGATGTTCTTTTCTGAGCCTACCATGTTGATCACGGTTATCGGCGAATCAGTGTTCCACGCCGCAGAGGGAGCGTGAGAAAGAGAAACCACATCCAAGGGTGATAAATGGATAAAAAAAATTTGGGATCGAGCGAAAATGTGGGAAAAGCTGTTAAAGCGCAAATGTGGGAAAAATTATTGAAGCGCAAATGTGGGACAAATTAGTAAAGCGCAAATGTGGGACAAATTAGTAAAGCGCAAATGTGGGACAAATTAGTAAAGCGCAAATGTGGGACAAATTAGTAAAGCGCAAATGTGGGACAAATTAGTAAAGTGCAAATGTGGGACAAATTAGTAAAGCGCAAATGTGGGAGCGTATCAATTAAAGAAGAATTTCTGAAATTTTATTCCCTGTCACTTATGCAGAGCAGGGGTTTATTCACATCCAAAATTGTAAAATGTCAACCCAAGAATGTAACAGAAAAATTTCAGAAATGTATTAACCTGTCTACTTGGTAGAGCAGGGGTCTATGACAGAAAAAAATTGTTTATTGTCACCCGAAAATGTAAAAGAAAAATTATTGAAATTCATTAAGCTGTCAACTAGGTAGAGCGATAGTGGCGAAAAAAGATAGGAAGGCGCTCATAGGGTAATAGGTTCAATTATAGATATATGATATATGAAATCAGGACATCGAAAATTATGCTCACCTTCTGGTGTTGTGCATACGTAGGCACAACGCTCGTGAGGACAAGGGGTCGGTGCAGCCGGTATCTTCTCAGTCCTCGTCGGTGGAGTAGCCTAAGCTCCAGAGGAATGATATATATTGCAAACAGAAAAAAATTGATGGTGCACTGGTGTGGTGCACCAATTGATACCTTCTGGCGCAAAAACACGACCTCGGTGGATAGATAAAGGGGTCTTTTATTGATGATAGACAACGCGTTTCGGAGTTGGTACACTCCTTTTTCAAGTCTAGGAAATCACAGGTTTAAAGAGATGGAGGTTTTTTGGTACAGAATAAAAATAAATGGAATGATATAAAATGTATACACGTAATCGTGTTAAAATGGATTAGGAGTAGATGTGCACGTAGGAATCTGTGCACATATACAAGTCAAATAAAACAAAAAGCAAGAGCGCTAAAATGCGTCGTTGGGAGAGATTAAAATTGTCCACACATAGAAGATATCATAAATGAGGACGGGTAGGGAGTTGATAGTATAGTAAATTAATATATTATTTAACTAGGTAGAGGAGGGGTATATTACACCCATAAATTTGTGAATTTCACCTGAAAATGTAACAGACAAATTAGTTGTTTTTTTTACCTGTCTACTAGGTATAGCAGTGCTATATCACACCCAAAAATTGGTGAATTTCACCAGAAAATATAACAGACCAATTATTATTTTTTTTAACCTGTCTACTAGGTATAGCAGTGATACATCACACCCAAAAATTGGTGAATTTCACCCGAAAATGTAAATGACAATTTTATTTTATTTTTAACCTGTCTACTAGATATAGCAGTGGTATATCACACCCAAAAATTTGTGAATTTCACCCGAAAATGTAACTGACACATTTTTTTCTTTTTTTTACCTGTCTACTAAGTATAGCAGTGATACATCAGACCCAAAAATTGGTGAATTTCACCCTAAAATGTAACAGACAAAGTAGTGAAATGACATAAAATAAAATAAACTTTGTACAAATAAAAAAAAATGTGATTAATGAGGTGGAGTTCCATATGGAGTAGGAGGTTGAGGAGGCGGTGGACGTAGCGGTGTAGGTGGAAGGGGCAGTGGAGGAGGACTCCAAAAGAGTGTGAAATATCCAAAATACAAGAATGAGCAATTGCGCTGCAGTATAACAATGGCTGGTTAAGGCCGGTATACATGTCTATACTGTACAAGGTACAGACAAGTCCTGTGGGATCCATGCCTGGTTCATTTTAATGAACGTGAGCTTGTCCACATTGGCTGTGGACAGGCGGCTGCGCTTGTCTGTGATGACGCCCCCTGCAGTGCTAAAAACACATTCAGATAATACACTGGCTGGGGCAGGCCAGCACCTCCAAGGCGTAAAGGGAAAACTCATGTGCCCAATTTGGAGACCCAGAAGTTGAAGGGGGCAGACCCGTCATTCAGTACGTGTAGGCGTGTTCACACATACTGCTCCACCATGTTGGTGAAATGCTGCCTCCTGCTAAGACATTCCATATCAGCTGGTGGTGCTGGTTGTTGTGGCATGCTGACAAAGCTTTTCCACATTTCGGCCAAGCTAACCCTGCCTTCTGAGGTGCTAGCGGTGCCCCAGCTGTGTTGGCGACCGCTTCCTCGCCCTCTACCTTCGCCTTGTGCTTCCACTGTGCCCCCGCTATCAGGTGGGAATGCCACCAGCAGCGCATCTACCAGCATGCCCTTGTACTCGTGCATCTTACGATCATGCTCCAGTGAGGGAATTAAGGACGGTACGTTGTCCTTGTAACTGGGATCCAGCAGCGTGGCCACCCAGTAATCAGCACAAGTTAGAATGTGGGCAACTCAGCGGTTGTTGCGGAGACACTGCAGCATGTAATCGCTCATGTGTGCCAGGCTGCCCAGAGACAAAGAAAAGCTGTCCTCTGTGGGAGGTGTATCGTCTGTGTCCTCTGTATCCCCACAGCCATGCACCAGTGATTGCCATGAGCTGGTCTGGGTGTCACCCTGCTGTGAACATGGTTCCTTCTCCTCATCCTCCACCTCGTCATCCTCCAGAACTGTGCACTGGCTGGACATTTGTGTACCTGGCATTTGTGGGTGCAGGAACCCACCCTCGGAGCCACTTGTGAATGACTGGCCAGAAACCCTACGAAATGATCCCTCTTCCTCCTGTGCCACATCCTCTTCCACCTTCGCCAGCAGCGTTTTTTCAAGGAGGCATAGAATTGGGATAGTTACGCTGAGTACGGCATTATCGGCAATGCCGATGTTGGTGGAGTACTCGAAACAGCGCAACAAGGAACACAGGTCTCGCATGGAGGCCCAGTCATTGGTAGTGAAGTGGTGCTGTTCCGCAAAGCAAATCACCCGTGCATGCTGCAGCTGAAACTCCACTATCGCCGGCTGCTGCTCGCACAGTCTGGCCAGCATGTGCAAGGTGCAGTTCCAACTTGTGGGCATGTCGCATATGAGGGGGTGAGTGGGAAGGCCAAAATTACGCTGCAGCGCTGACAGGCGAGCAGCAGCAGGGTGAGAACGCCGAAAGCGCGCACAGACGGCCCGCACTTTATGCAGCAGCTCTGACATATCGGGGTAATTTTTAAGGAAACTCTGCACCACCAAATTCAGCACATGCGCCAGGCAAGGGATGTGCGTCAAACCGGCTAGTCCCAGAGCTGCTACGAGATTTCGCCCATTATCGCACATCACCAGGCCGGGCTTGAGGCTGACTGGCACAAACCACTCATCAGTCTGTTGTTCAAGGCCCGTCCACAGCTCCTGCGCGGTGTGGAGTTTGTCCATCAAACAGATAAGTTTTAAAACTACCTGCTGTCGTTTACCCCTGGCTGTGCTGAAGTTGGTGGTGAAGGTGTTACGCTGACCGGATGAGAAGCCGGTAGAGGATGAGGAAGCGAAGTAGGCAGAGGAAGCAACAGGAGGCAAACTGAAGTGCCCTGCAATCCTCGGTGGCGGAAGGACATGTGCCAAATTGCTATCCGCCTCAGGCCCAGCCGCCACTGCATTTACCCAGTGTGCTGTTATGGAGATATAACGTCCCTGACCGTGCTTACTGGTCCACGTATCCGTAGTGAGGTGTATCTTGCCACAGATGGCGTTGCGCAGTGCACACCTGATTTTGTCACCCACTTGGTTGTGCAGGGAAGGGATGGTTCGCCTGGAAAAGTAGGGGCGACTGGGCTTGACGTACTGTGGGACAGCCACCGCCATAAGTCCTTTAAAACTATCCGTTTCCACCAGACGGAATGACAGCATTTCAAAGGCCAGTAATTTAGAAATGCTGGCATTCAGGTCTAGGGATCGCGGATGGGTAGGGGGGTTCTTCCTCTCCAGTGTTTGGGAGATGGAGAGCTGAACACTTCCGTGGGACATTGTGGAGATGCTTGGTGACCCAGGTGGTGGTGTTGCTGGCAGATCCTCTGTTTGCGGGGTGGCACTGTCATGCCAGAGGTGGATGAAGAGGCCGAGACTGCAGCAGAAGAGGAAGCAGGAGGAGCCAGAGACCTTTCTTGGTTTTGAGGTGTCTACTCCACTGCAGCTCGTGCTTAGCACTTAAATGCCTGGTCATGCAGGTTGTGCTCAGTTTGAGAACGTTTATGCCTCGCTTCAGGCTCTGATTGTACAGCGTACAAATCACTTCTGTCTTGTCGTCAGCACATTGTCTGAAGAACTGCCACACTAGGGAACTCCTTGGAGCTGGCTTTGGTGTGCTCGGTCCCTTGCTACGGTGGGCAGTAGCAGGAGTACTGTCTAGGGGACGGCCGCTCCGCTTTTGCACCCTGCTCCCTCTTCTGCTGTGCTGGTGGCTCTGTGCGACCACCGCCTCTTCCCCCGAACTACATAGGTCACTTGCATAACCTTGATTCCATGTAGGGTCGAGTACCTCATCGTCCTCCAAATCATCTTCCACCCAGTCTTCACCCCTGCCCTCCTTGTCGGTCTGCACACTTTCGAAAGCCCCAGCAGTTGGCACCTGTGTTTCATCATCATCCGAGACGTGCTGCGATGGTCCTCCCATGTACTCATCTTGAAACATAAGTGGTTGGGCATCGGTGCACTCAATCTCTTCCACTTCTGGGGCAGGGATAGGTGGTTGGCCCTGGGAAACCCTGCTAATGTAGTGTCCCACTAGGTAGGGGTGGGCACTACACAAGGGTCAATTGGGTCACGTGTTACTCTTACTCCTAAGGGACAGTAATATTATATTTAACCATGTACTTTAATGTATTTTCTATGTGTTTTTACATGTATTGTTCCCCTGTGATATGCATAGCAGGCCTATTAGGGTGTAGTTAGGCATCCTAGACACTAGAGGGAGATGGGGAGCCCCTAGTATAAATGTTCAGGCCCAGACAGGGAGGAGTTAGTCTGTAGTCAGGAGTCTATGGAGACAGAAGTGAGAGGGCATCTTAGCCAGAGATATGCTGAGGGCCTCCTCCTGACATGCAGCTAGATAGTCCAGGCTGCTAGTTGCTACCAGGAGGCTAGTGAAGAATTATAGCCTGCCTGTTGATAAAGTGAGCCACAGTTAGCTCAGAAGATTACCCCAAGGGAAAAGATGTACCTCCTGGGAGAAGCCTGCAGATACCCTCCAACCAAGCAGTGACATTGCAACCAGCTCAGATAAGTAACCTGATGGGCAGAGGTACTATAAAGTAATAGCAAGGGTCAATACGGGAGGAAGATTAACTACCAAGGATTAAAGCCAGCATTTAGGCATCCAGGCCTTGGGATACAGCCAGCCAGAATTGCTGTGGAGATAGTGCAGCCTGGTCTGTGAAGCATTAATTGTGTACCCTCCAAGTATCTTGCAAGATTATACCTGCCATTATTGAAAGTAAGCCTGCTTGTGAAATATATGATAAAAGGGACTGCATCATTACCAACTGTATGTACAAAGTTTGGACTGTTTAAAGTAAAGCAACGTTTGGTTCACTATACCACCTGTGTACCTCACTTATTGCTACTGGAAACCGGTGTGCCACCGTTACAGGCACTGGCGTCACGATCCTTAAAGGGACCTTGCCCCAGGCACTCAAAACACCGGCAACATCCAGGGCACCTCATCCACTATCAGGCCTGGTCCCTACATACAGAGTGTGCCCCAGAGGAACTTTGTGTCAGCCTCTCCTTCACTGCCGCATGCCTGCCGAGGGTTCTCCTCCAAACAGTGAGTAACCCTCGATTGCCCATAACCATGACATCACTTCCCAATACCCTGCAGGTCTGGCGTGCTGCACTAACAGAGTCATCAAAAAGCAGAAGAGACTGCTGCATGACTTGGTGCTCAGACTGCTTGGCTGATTTGCAAGGGGGTGAGGTGAAAGACTGATGGACATCGGCTGCAGGTGCCAACTCTGATCTTTCAGCAGGAGACTGGATGGGAGACAATGTGAAGGAACTGGAGGCACTGTCAGCAACCCAATCTACTATCGCCTGTACTTGTTCAGGCCTCACCATTCGTAGAGCCGCATTAGGCCCGACCAAATCCCGCTGCAGGTTCTGTCGCCTACTCGCACTTGAGGAAGGGGTTTCACTTGTGCGTGTAGCTGGTACAGATCGACCACGTCCTCTCCCTGCAACAGGATCTCCACCAGCAGCACCACGACCTGGGCCACGTCCCTTATTTGACGCTCTCCTCATATTTCTCAAATTTAGTATCTTTCCCTAAATGGGTGTTTAATTAATAGCAGAATAGAACGACAGTATATAAAGGTTGGATCTCACACGTACAGATGCAGACTAGTCTGCAATTAAAGTTTTTTGCCCCAAATGGGTGTTTGTTTAATAACTGAATAGAACCACAGTATGTAAAAGGTGTATCTCACACGTCCTCATCCAGACTAGGCCGCAATTAAAGATTTGTGCCCAAAATGGCTGTATTTCAAATAACTCAATAGAAACACAGTATGTAAAGGGTGTATCTCACACGCCCTGATCCAGACTAGGCTGTAATTAAAGATTTGTGCCCAAAATGGGTGTTTGTTTAATAACTGAATAGAATCACAGTATGTAAAGGGTGTATCTCACACGTGCTGACCCAGACTAGGCCACAATTAAAGTTTTTTGCCCCAAATGGGTGTTTGTTTAATAACTGAATAGAACCACAGTATGTAAAAGGTGTATCTCACACGTCCCCATCCAGACTAGGCTGCAATTAAAGATTTGTGCCCAAAATGGCTGTATTTCAAATAACTCAATAGAAACACAGTATGTAAAGGGTGTATCTCACACGCCCTGATCCAGACTAGGACGCAATTAAAGTTTTTTGCCCAAAATGGGTATTTGTTTAATAACTGAATAGAACCACAATGTGTAAAGGGTGTATCTCACAATGTCATATGCAGCAAAGGCTGCAAAATAAACTTTTTTTCCCAAAACGGGTGTTTGTTTAATAACTGAATATGACAGCAGTATATAACCCTTGAATTTCACACGTGCTGATGCTGCAAGGCCCGAAAAATTGTGTACTTTGCCCAAAAAAGGGTGTTTTATTAATAGAAGAATATAAAATTGTGTATTTTGGCAAAAACATGTGCTTTCATTTGGTGGTATTTCATTGCTGCTGACATTTTTACTTTTTTTGTTATTAATCGAAATTTTATGAAATGTTTGCAAAAAAATGACATTTTTCACTTTCAGTTGTAAAATTTTCTATATAAATTTTTCTCTAAATTTATTGTTCTACATGTCTTTAAAAAAAAAAATGTTTGGGTAAAAAAAAAATGGTTTGGGTAAAAGTTATAGCGTTTACAAACTATGCAACTCTGACGTTCTGAGCACCTGTCATGTTTCCTGAGGTTCTACAATGGCCAGACAGTACAAACACCCCACAAATGACCCCATTTCGGAAAGTAGACACCCTAAGGTATTCACTGATGGGCATAGTGAGTTCATAGAACTTTTTATTTTTTGTCACAAGTTAGCGGAATATGATGATTATTTTTTTTCCTTACAAAGTCTCATATTCCACTAACTTGTGACAAAAAATAAAAACTTCCATGAACTCACTATGCCCATCACGAAATACCTTGGGGTGTCTTCTTTCCAAAATGGGGTCACTTGTGGGGTAGTTATACTGCCCTGGCATTTTAGGGGCCCTAATGCGTGAGAAGAAGTCTCTGAATCCAAATGTGTAAAAAATGCCCTGTAAAATCCTAAAAGTACTCATTGGAATTTGGGCCCCTTTGCCCTCATAGACTGCAAAAAAGTGTCACACATGTGGTATCGCCGCACTCAGGAGAAGTAGGGCAATGTGCTTTGGGGTGTCTTTTTACATATACCCATGCTGGGTGAGAGAAATATCTCTCTATAATGACAACTTTGTATAAAAAAAATGGGGAAAGTTGACTTTTAGAGAGATATTTCTCTCACCCAGCATGGGTATATGTAAAAAGACACCCCAAAACACATTGCCCAACTTCTCCTGAGTACAGCTATACCACATGTGTGACACTTTTTTGCAGCCTAGGTGCGCAAAGGGGCCCAAATTCCAATGAGTATCTTTTAGGAGGGCATTTGGATTCCAGACTTCTTCTGACGTTTTAGGGCCCCTAAAATGCCAGGGCAGTATAAATACCCCATATGTGACCCCATTTTGGAAAGAAGACACCCCAAGGTATTCCGTGAGGGGCATGGCGAGTTCATAGAATTTTTTATTTTTTTGGCACAAGTTAGCGGAAATAGATTTTTTTTTGTTTTTTCTCACAAAGTCTACCTTTCCGCTAACTTGTGACAAAAAATAAAATTTTACATGAACTCGCCATGCCCCGTGTCTTCTTTTCAAAATGGGGTCACATGTGCGGTATTTATACTGCCCTGGCATTTTAGGGGCCCTAAAGCATGAGAAGAAGTCTGGAATATAAATGTCTAAAAAATTTTACGCATTTGGATTCCGTGAGGGGTATGGTGAGTTCATGTGAGATTTTTTTTTTGTCACAAGTTAGTGGAATATGAGACTTTGTAAGAAAAAAAATAATATAGCAATTTCCACTAACTTGTGCCCAAAAAATGTCTGAATGGAGCCTTACAGGGGGGTGATCAATGACAGGGGGGTGATCAGGGAGTCTATATGGGGTGATCACCACCCTGTCATTGATCACCCCCCTGTCATTGATCACCCCCCTGTAAGGCTCCATTCAGAGGTCCGTATGTGTTTTGCGGATCCATGGATCGGATCCGCAAAACACATACGGATGTCTGAATAGAGCCTTACAGGGGAGTGATCAATGACAGGGGGCATCAATGATCAGGGAGTCTAATATGCGGTAATAAGGGGTTAATAAGTGACAGGGGGGGTGTATTGTAGTGGTGTTTGGGGCTACTTATTACAGAGCTGCCTGTGTCCTCTGGTGGTCGATCCAAGCAAAAGGGACCACCAGAGTACCAGGTAGCAGGTATATTAGACGCTGTTATCAAAACAGCGTCTAATATACCTTTTAGGGGTTAAAAAAATCGCATCTACAGCCTGCCAGCAAACGATCGCCGCTGGCAGGCTGTAGATCAGCTAGTTTACCTCCGGTTCCTGTGAACACGCGCGCCTGTCCACCCAGAATAACAGGGCTACGGCGGTCCTGTAGTGGTTAAAAACCCAGAAAATTATGGCTGTATTTCTAGCTTAAATTGCACACTGACTAATCCAGATGTTGGATATTGCCAAAAAAGTGTGTTTTTTTTATTAACAGAATATGAAAGCTGTATATATTAAGCTTGAATTTCACACGTGCAGATCTGTAAAATAGTGGATTTTGCAAAAAAAAAGGGTGTTTTTAATAACAGCAGGAAACTCCATACTACATGCGAATAGCCATCATCCGGCGCATGTCAGAAGGGCCATACCTGTGAGGGAATTCATGCGCGCACGCAGAAACTGTAATACAGAAGTGGCTTTCCAAAAAGAATGTGAAGGTATCAAGATGAGATTAAAAATCAGAGGATATCCAACATGGATGCTAGAAAGAGGGATTAATATAGTGTTAAATAAATCCAGATATGATTTATTATTTGGATCCAAAAATACCTGTATAAATAATAAATCTGTAGATCAAAAAGCCAGTGCAGCGAATCAAATCAATAAGGAAGTTATGAATAATGATCATATACAAATTAAAGATAAAAATAAACGGGAGACAGTAGAGAAAGATCCACCTACATTGGTTTTGACATACAGCCGGCAGTTTAATAAAATACGAAGCATTGTGCAGAAGTGTCTGCCTATTTTATTTGATGACAATATTCTGTACAATGCTTTAAAAAATGGCTGCAAAATAGTGCCTAGAAAAGCATCAACTATGGCAAGTTCCCTTCCCTGTACGTGGCCAACAAAAATAAAAAAAATTACAGAGCATATGGATTAATTACAAAGGCTTCACCAAGTGTGGTAGCCATCCCTATAAAAACATATATCAATTGCAATAGCACGGGGGTAATTTATATTATACAATGTGTGGAGTGTGATTTGATGTATGTGGGCAGCACTATACGTAAGTTCAAAAACAGAATATTAGAACATCTGAACTACATCTCAAATCCATCTATCCTTAATATTTCTGGTGCTGCCAAACACTTCATCCACACACACAGCCACAACATGGGATCCCTCCATGCATTTGCAATTGAGAAGGTAATGGTGCCAGCCAGGGGAGGGGACCATGAAAAAAAATACTTTGAGAGAGGCCTTTTGGATTTTCCTTTTAAATACAAGGGTGCCAACAGGTCTTAACCAAAAGAAAGAATTGATGCATATTTATCAATAACCTCTCATACTGGAAGTTAGTATTCAACTTTCCAGTTGCCATTGGATGTCATTTGTCATATGTTATACTATATCATATGTCCGTCTATCATGGTTTGTTTTGTAAGCTAATTCCAACACGTACATTTATATTATAACAACCTGAAGATTGCGGCCTATATAATCCATCTTTTTACCCATCTTCTCTACAGGTTATATGTTTGTATATTTTATCTGTCATTGATATTTTGTATATGCCCTATTCACACGATGCGTTTCCTCACACCTTGCGCTTGTACTTGCTCTCTTGATATGTGAAAGCCTCCAGCTATGATATGCATAGTCCAAGCGCAGGGTTGTGCGGAGAGCATCATGTGGGGCTATTTTAACTAATGTTTACTGAGAATGATACTCCAGGTGTGAGGCTTTGGGTTGATCAATTCATAACATCATGTTACCACCACCCATTAGTTGAGGGAGGGTACATGGGTCTTTAGATTTTTCCAAACTCTCAGACCACATTGTTACGACTAAGGAGAAGGTCTCCGAAACGCGTAAACAACTGCTTGTATGTGATACTGTTACGCATATGATGTGATTCAATAAAGAGGAAGATTTTATGGGAAGAACAATAAGTGCCGGAATCGTCCTTTTTCATTTTACTTTGTGTTTTTTTTGTAACAGAATATGAAAGCTGTATATATTAAGCTTGAATTTCACACATGCAGATCTGTAAAATAGTGGATTTTGCCAAAAAAAGGGTGTTTTTAAAAACCCAGAAAATTATGGCTGTATTTCTAGCTTAAATTGCACACTGACTAATCCAGATGTTGGATATTGCCCAAAAAAGTGTGTTTTTTTACTAAAAGAATATGAAAGCTGTATATAACCCTTGAATTTCACACGTGCTGATGCTGCGAGGGCTGTAAAATTGTGTATTTTAAAATCCAGAAAATTATGGCTGTATTTCTAGCTTAAATTGCATACTGACTAATCCTGCAAAGGCACCAGATGTTGGATATTGCCAAAAAGGGTGATTTTTTTTAAACCAGATTATTAGTGCAGTATTTCAAGCTTGGATTTGAATGTCACAAAAGCTCAGATGCAGTGCTGGTGCATTGAGCTTGCATAAAATGGCCGCCGGATAAAAGTTATTTTTTTCTGTCACTGGGCTCAGGGCAGGGTAAAAAGATTTTGCACTGCACCCACACAACTAAATGTATGTAGATTCTCTTCTATTCTCTCCCTGAAATCACCAGCAGCATCCTCTCCCTACACTAGTAACAGCAGAGTGACGTGCAGCGCTACGTGACTCCAGCTTATATAGAGGCTGGGTCACATGCTGCACTGGCCAATCACAGCCATGCCATTGTTAGGCATGGCTGTGATGGCTTCTAAGGTCAGACAGTTAAACGCTTGTTGATTGGCTGCTTTGCTAAGAAATCGCCGAACACCGAACCCGAACTTTTACTGAAATGTTCGGATCCAGGTTCCAAAAATCCTAAAGTTCGGTACGAACCCGAACTTTACACCCTAAACACGATTTAATAATATATGTTTTCCGGGACAAAAGGCTTGGCAAACTGATTGTCAGGGAATTTCCCTCGAACATTGGGATAATGTATTGGCGAATTTAAGTTTCAATCACGTTTTGGTTAAATTTAATATTATGCACCGAATATATATCACACCTTTATGGCTTAATAAATGGGGTTTAAGGGATACTTCTAATTGTCCACAGTGTGATTTATCTGGAGCGGATCACTTGCATATGTTTTGGTCATGTACAGTCAGGTCCATAAATATTGGGACATCAACACATTCTAACATTTTTGGCTCTATACACCACCACAATGGATTTGAAATGAAACTAACAAGATGTGCTTTAATTTGAAGGTATTTACATCCAAATCAGGTGATTGGTGTAGGAATTACAACAGTTTGCATATTGAATTGTGTCGATGTCCCAATATTTATGGACCTGACTGTATAGAGTTGAAACAATATTGGGGGGCAATTTATAATTTTATTATCCAGGAATTGAAAGTTGAAATTCCGTTTATGGTGGAATGTTGGGTACTGAGTGAACTCACAAAGGTAGAATATCCAAAATATAAAAGGAATCTTTTGATTAAAATAATGTTTTTGGCGAGACTTTGGATTGCTAGGGTTTGGCTTTCTCAAAATACTCCAAGTATTACTTCATGGGTTAACCTGGTTAATTAGATTAAGGCTACTTTCAACCTGCGTTTAGGTGCGGATCCGTCTGGTATCTGCACAGACGGATCCCCACCTATAATGTAAACGCTTGTATCCATTCAGAACGGATCTGTTTGCATTACCATGCAAAAAAAAAAATATATATTTTTTTTTTGTTCATGATAATGCAAACTGATCCGTTTTGACTTACATTGAAAATCAATGGGAGGCGGATCCGTTTTCAATTGCACCATATTGTGTCAGTAAAAACGGATCTGTCCCCATTGACTTACATTGTAAGTCAGGACGGATCCGTTTGGCTCAGTTTTGTCAGACGGACATCAAAACGCTGCAGGCAGCGTTTTGGTGTCCGGCTCCAGAGCGGAATGGAGGCTAAGGCCTCTTTCACACGACAGTATGTCTTTTTCAGTGTTTTGCGGTCCGTTTTAAACGGATCCGTTGTTCCGTTTTTTGTTTCCGTTGTGTTTCCGTTGCGTTTTTCCGTTCCGTTTTTCCGTATGGCATATACAGTGTACAGTAATTTCATAGAAAAAATTGGGCTGGGCATAACATTTTCAATAGATGGTTCCGCAAAAAACGGAACGGATACGGAAGACATACGGATGCATTTCGGTATGCATTCCGTTTTTTTGCGGACCCATAGACTTTAATGGAGCAACGGAACGTGATTTGCGGCCAAATATAGGACATGTTCTATCTTTAAACGGAACGGAAAAACGGAAATACGGAAACGGAATGCATACGGAACACATTCCGTTTTTTTTGGGCGGAACCATTGAAATGAATGGTTCCGTATACGGACTGTATACGGACCGCAAAAAACGGCCCGCAAAACGAAAAAAAAAAACGGCCGTGTGAAAGAGGCCTAAACGGTGGTAAACTGATGCATTCTGAATGGATCCTTATCCATTCAGAATGCATTGGGGCTAAACTGATCCGTTTTGGGCCGCTTGTGAAAGCCCTGAAACGGATCTCACAGGCGGACCCAGAAACGGCAGTGTGAAAGTAGCCTAAGAGATATGAAAGCACTGTATATAAGCAGAGAAATACTGAGGAAAAATTTTCAAAAATTTGGCGAGAATGGAAGTTTTAAGGTTTTCCTGCCTACACTCCCTCATTACCCCCCCCTTTCACTTATTGATGTGGGGGGGGGAGATGCATCACAAGGGAGAGGATTGGTTGGGTATGAACAGGGGGGTAGGGTTTATTAGGGAAAATAGAATATAATAATGTTTTGTTTTTGGTGAATTGTATTGTTTGAATTTCTAGTAAAATTTTAAATAAAATGAAAAAAAAAAGATGAGCAGCATATCACACACAGAGAGTGAAAGGAGCAGGATTCCTCAGCAGTGCAGAGTATTTCAGGAGACGAGTGTGCTGATCTTGTTGAAGATTGGGGACTAAGAGTTACAAGGGGGAAAGACAGGGTCCCCAGCAGCACAGAGTATTTCAGGAGTGTGCCGGTTGTTTTGGAAAGGACAAACAGGATTACTGGTTCTCAAAAAGCTTAGAATCAACGTTGAAAAATAAATGGCATCAGAGGTGTGTGAGGAAGCCATCATGATAGGATGGGTACACCATCCAGGGCAGATTGTATATGTGGGTGACATACAGAATATAACCAGAAAACATAATTGAAGAATGGGGACAGTTCGATCTGACTTATCTGTGGTTAACCGCACTGGAAAGGCCTTTATGGGGTCAGTGGAAAACAGTTTTTTGACTTTCCACGATTACTCAATAAAGTGTTGCCTAAGACAAGAGAGAATCGGCCAGTTTTGTGGTTATTCGAGAACACGGTTGCGATGGAGAAAGCATTCCAAAAAACAATTTCTCTCCACCTGGAGACGAATCCTGTCAAGATTGATACTTCTAAGCCCCCACACGAGGGAAAGCCACACGAGGCCCCCACGCTGCAGATTTATCATGGAGACACCGGATTTTATAATATTAAATTATTATATAAAGAAAAAATAAATAAAGTTCCTTCGTCACCCGGCTCTTAAGTGCGATCAGCTACATCACCATCATCGAGTACTGTCTGCATGTCACTGACCACTCGCAACACCAGCTCCCACATCACTCTCCTAATCACTACTTGCCTGCCTAGTGGAGGAAGCTAGTAGCTGCTTACTGTCTTCTAGTTTCTCTTCCTCACTGTATACTGGAGCTGATACCACAGCATACAATACTTCTCTGGCTGAGGGAACAGAAAAGTCAACCATTCAAGAACCGCTGGGTTGCTGATCAAAAATCAACAGCTAGCTGACACCAGGAGCTCAGGCCTCTTGCTGCAACTCCTGCTGCCACGTTCCCTTACTCTGCTGCGACCTGTGCATGCGCCAGAAACATGTAGGCCTCTGCCACTCCGGTGTGCAGGGCCTGGCACTTCTCTGTATGACATACTGTTAGATCAAATAAATAAATAAATAAAAAGGAAATTAAAACACCCCCAAAAAGTCTGTAATTTTCTCACTTCACCACACAACGGCTAATAAACACTTTTTTCCCCCCACTAATACACACAAAAAATCTTTAGAACAAATAACTGCACCGCTGAACAGCAAATATATTTTTATTTTGCCACTAATACACGACAAAAAGGGCTTTAGAACATATAACTGCAACGCTGAACGACAAATATATTTTACTTTTGCCACTAATACACAACAAAAAGGGCTTTAGAACATATAATTGCACCGCTGAACGGAAAATATATTTTTATTTTGCCACTAATACACGACAAAAAGAGCTTTAGAACATACAACTGTGCCGCTGAATGTCAAATAGGCCCTAATTTTTTTCTACTTATACATACGACAGAAGGCTTTAGAACATATAACTGCACCGCTGAACGGCAAATATATTTTTATTTTGCCACTAATACACGACAAAAAGGGCTTTAGAACATATAACTGCAACTCTGAACAACAAATATATTTTACTTTTGCCACTAATACACGACAAAAAGGGCTTTAAAACATATAACTGCACCACTGAACGGCAAATATATTTTTATTATGCCACTAATACACGACAAAAAGGGCTTTAGAACATACAACTGCACCACTGAATGGCAAATAGGCCCTTATTTTTTTCCACTTATACACACCACAGAAGGCTTTAGAACATATAACTGCACCACTGAACGGCAATTATATTTTTATTTTGCCACTAATACACGACAAAAAGGGCTTTAGAACATATAACTGCACAGCTGAATGGCAAATATATTTTTCTTTTGCCACTAATACACAACAAAAAGGGCTTTAGAACATATAACTGCACCGCTGAATGGCAAATATATTTTTATTTTGCAACTAATACACAACAAAAAGGACATTAGAAATATAACTGCCCCGCTGAACGGCAAATATATTTTACTTTTGCCACTAATACACGACAAAAAGGGCTTTAGAACATCTAACTGCACAGATGTACGGCAAATATATTTTACTTTTGCCACTAATACACGACAAAAAGGGATTTAGAACATATGACTGCACCGCTGAACGGCAAATAGGCCCTTATTTTTTCCACTTATAAACGCCACAAAAGGCTTTAGAACATATAACTGCACCGCTGAACGGCAAATATATTTTAATTTTGCCACTAATTCACGACAAAAAGGACTTTAGACTATATAATTGCAACGCTGAACGGCAAATATATTTTACTTTTGCCACTAATGCATGACAAAAAGGGCTTTAGAACATATAACTGCACCGCTGAATGGCAAATGTATTTTTATTTTGCCACTAATACACAACAAAAAAGGGCTGTAATTTTTGCACTTCACCACACAACGGCTAATAAGCCCTTTTTTTCCCCACTAATAAAATAAAAAAAAGGCTTTAGAACATATAACTGCACCGTACAAGGGCAAATAAGATGTAGAAATATTTCCTTGTAATAATAAACCCTGTTAATGACTGTAACAAACAGCACTTGCATCCCAATAACAAGAACAGTTTGCTTGAATTGCAGAGCTGTATAATGGCAATCCCCAGTCAGTGCAGCAAGGTGTAATAGGATCGTTCCTATTACCCAGGCTGTAACCTCCCTACTGAACCCTGTTCAACATAAATGCTTTGGAATGATTCCTCCCTATCCTTTCCCTACACCTTGAATAATCTTTCCCTGCACTTGTAAATTTATTTTTATTTTTGCACAATGAAGTATTTCCTAGCACTTTCCCTAGCACCTGCTGACATCTCTCTGTAACGAGGGGCCGGCGACGCGCGCTTCCTTCGCAGCACCGCCGGAACCCTGCGCAGGGAGAGAGACAGGAATGTAGCCTGCGTCCTCATCTCCATGACAGCAGGCGAGCTGCAGGAGAGTCGAGCGCCGATAATGATGATCGGTGCTCGGCTGAGTTGGGCTGCTGTGAGTCACGTGATGTCGACCATGTCATGTGACTCACCAGCCAGGACTATTTAAACAGGCAGCCTGCTTGCCACAGGTTGCCTGTGAATAAGGACTTTTTCATTTACCAAGTTCTCTGTATTGGTTTGCATTGTACCTTGACCTTAACTCTGTTTCCTTGACCCCGCTTCTGCTGTTTCCTCTGTATTGACGTGACCTCCTGGCATTCGGACCTCGGCTTGTGTTTGTTGTGATTTGGTTATTCCTCTGTACTGACATGACCTCCTGGTACTGACTGGCTTTGTGTCTCATGTTAGCTCTCGTTGGAATGAAAAAGAACTACAAGAGAAAGTACAAGAAAGATGGGTGCATCTTTCTCTCAAGGTAACGAATGTCCTCAGTGAACAGTTCAAAGTATTTGCTAAGGAGCATTTAAACTAGGAAAGGGGGGCAAAAGAGTGATAATCCAGCAGTCCGACTGCCCCCCAGAACAATGCCAGAAGATGCCAGTAGCACATAGGTTAAGAAATGACAAGCTCAGAGTCTTGTCTAGAAATGCTCGCAGTTTAGGGAATAAGATCAATGAACTTGAGTCTATAATGGCATCTGAGAATATAGATTTAGTGGCTGTTTCTGAGACATGGTTCAATGGGAGTAATGACTGGGATATAACAATACCAGGGTTCTCTCTATATCGGAAAGACAGGGAAGGCAAGAAAGGGGGAGGGGTGACCCTGTATGTGAAAGATAGCATACAATCTAATTTAATACAAGTTAGCGAGACCAATTTAGAGTCAGTTTGGGTTACGTTGCAGCTTGATAATCACAAGGTAACTCATGTAGGTGTGATACACGTAACAGGATAAATCAGCATCGATACACAATACGTAAGCTGTTAGCTAAAAAAAGAAAAAGGGAATCAGCAAAACCAGGAATGTGAAGATGAAGCTGAGTTACCAGTACCTGAACACTTTTGGAAGTATAGACATAATGTCTCTCAATTGAGATATAGGATCATTGATAGTGTTCCAGTTTTGAGGAGGGGTGGAGATAGGGAGAAGCTGCTTAAACAGAAAGAACTAAGATGGATCTACGAGTTGGAGACAATGGAGCCGAAAGGCTTGAACAGGGAGTTTAAGGTTGGTTCCCTCTTCTGAACTCGCGATCAGGATGTGCTCTGATATGATTTAAACATTAGGCTTAGTAGCCGTTTTTGAATATGCCTATATATATGTATAATATTTAACCCTTATTTTTTTTGCATCTCCATTTTTATGGTATTAGTTGATTTATTTATTTTTTCTTTCCCTAGATGGAGAAAACACGCATGCTGTGGGAGAACCTTCTTTTTGGCCTTCACGATGCCTCTAAAAGAAAGTTCTATAGCTGACGAGGGAGTAGGGGAACCTGCTATGTGGATCTCCTGATGGAGATGTGAGGCTGTTAAGGTCTGCACCTGATATAATTTATATATAATTTATATAGTGTATAGAGACTGCAACCGGAAGGGCCCAGCTTTTTGGTATAACTTGAGAATCTATCTACCTAATTTAAAATGACATTAGAGTGAAATGGTGTTGGAGCTGAATAATGATATAGCGGGATTAACCATAAAAATTGTGAGGTTGTGAGAGGTTGATGGAGACCTTCCCTAAAGGAGGGTAACTCCATATATTTCCATTCCAACCTCCCTGTAGAATGAATGTTAATATGGGACTGGATGGGCTAGTGGACTGAGGGCTTATTGAATGATGGAAAACCTGCATGAACAGCCTTTGAATAAAACGCCATGTTATTCACTCTGTAGCTTCTCGAGTTGGGATGAAAGCACCCCTAAATAAGGATGTAATGATGGACCTTATGGTTGCAGCTTCTTCACTGAAGTAATCTGTGCATTATAATGATTTGATAAATGGTAAAAAAATATTAGTTTCTTTCTATGGTGTGCACCAGGCAGCCCACATCATCCAATCGGGAGCCTCTACTTGTAGGTTTCTTCAAAAATCTAATTTAACTGAGCCCCAGCGCCTAGTGACATGAAGATAGCGACGCATGATCATGTGACACCGCGTCACTGGAGCGACAGGGTCATGTGGTCGGAAAGCAGGGCATAGCCTGGCGGAAGTGCGCTTGAAAGGGCGGAAGTGATGATGACGCGCCTGCGCAGATGATGTCGCGCCTGCGCAGATTGGATCTAGGGACGCCGAGGCCTCATGGAACAGCGGGAGAACATCGGCATGCACATGAAGTGATGAGGGCTGGACGGAGTCTCCTACAGCATGGCGATGGGGCTGATAAAAGTATGTCATCAGGGATAGATAATGGAGTTAGCAATATGTGAATGTTTTTAGGAAGTAATGAGGGGGTTAATGGGTGGGGCTTAGCAATAACCAATGTGGGGCCATGGGATTGTATTTAAAGTTCACTTTGTTATCTGTGTATTGGGAGCTTGATAAAGACCATTAGGTTGAAACGTTGCTGCACAAGGTGTAATAAAGATATCGATTGGATCCCTTTGGAGTGCCGTGGCTTATTCTATACATTCTTTGGTGTGATACATAGACCACCTGGCCAAGTCAAAGAATTAGATGATCGACTAGTTCAGGGAATAGCTAAAATGACATTAAAAGGGGAAGTTATCATTATGGGAGACTTTAATCTTCCTGATGTAAACTGGAAAACCAAAATAGCTAGTTCTGCCAGGAGTACAAATATTCTAAATTCCCTATTGGGATTATCTCTACAGCAAGTAGTTGAGGAGCCAACCCGGAAACAGGCCATTTTAGATTTAGTATTCATAAATGGGAATTTGGTATCTGATATTACTGTAGGGGAAAGCTTGGGATCTAGTGATTACCAGTCAGTGTGGTTTACTATAAGTACAGTGACTGAGTCACACCACGCAAAAAAAAAAGTTTTAGATATTAGAAAAACTTACTTTTCTAAAATTAGATTAGTGGTATACGAGTCCCTATCAGATTGTAACAGTTTCAATGGAGTCCAGGAGAAATGGGACTACTTAAAAGTGGCACTATTGAAGGCAACAGATAATTGCATTAGGCTAGTCAGTAGAACCAAAAAAAGGAAGAGACCATTGTGGTACTCAGCAGAAGTGGCCAAAATCATTAAAAACAAAAAGATTGCATTTAGTAATTATAAAAAAAAAAGAGGTTGTCAGGGAAATTTATAAGATTAGACAGAGAGAGGCCAAGCAAGTTATAGGAGCTTCTAAAGCACAGGCAGAAGAGAAATTACCTCAATCAGTGAAAAAAGGTGATAAGACATTCTTCAGATACATTAATGAAAAAAGGAAACTAAAACAAGGAATTACCAAATTAAAAACAAAAGAAGGAAGGTATATGGAAGAAGAAAAAGAACTAGCTGACTGCCTCAATTAATACTTCTGTTCAGTTTTTACAAAGGAAAATGAAGGAAAAGGACCTCAGTTAGGGAGGAAGACTAATGAATCTTTTGATGCATGTGTCTTTACAGAGGAAGAGGTTCTAAGTCAGCTGTCTAAAATTATTACAAATAAGTCACAGGGGCCTGATGGGATACACCCAAAGCTATTAAAAGAGCTTAGTGGTGAACTAGCAAAACCATTAACAGATTTATTTAACCAATCACTGGTAACAGGAGTCGTCCCAAAAGATTGGAAATTAGCAAATGTTCTGCCCATTCACAAGAAAGGTAGTAGGGAGGAATTGGGCAACTATAGGCCAGTAAGCCTGACATCAATAGTGGGGAAATTAATGGAAACCATACTTAAGGAGAGGATTGTGGAACATCTAAAATCCCATGGATTGAAAGATGAAAAACAGCATGAGTTTATTTCAGGGAGATCATGTCAAACTAATCTTATAGATTTTTTTGTTTGGGTGACTAAAATAATAGATGACGGAGGTGTAGTAGACATTGCTTATCTAGACTTTAGTAAGGTTTTTGATACTGTCCCACATAGAAGGCTTATCAATAAATTTCAGTCTTTGAGCTTGGACTCCTATATTGTTGAATGGATTAGGCAATGGCTGAGGGACAGACAACAGAGGGTTGTAATCAATGGAGTATATTCAGACCATGGTCTTGTTACCAGTGGGGTAACTGAGGGATCTGTTCTGGGACCCATATTGTTTAATATCTTTATCAGCGAAATTGCAGAAGGCCTCGTAAGTAAGGTGGTAAGCCTGTCAAGGTGTGTCTTTTTGCTGATAACACAAAGATTTGTAACAGGATTTAGGAAAACTATAGGAATGGTCAAAAATCTGGCAACTAAAATTTAATGTTGATAAGTGCAAGATAATGCACCTGGGGCCTAAAAACCCAAGAGCAGAAAATAAAATCAGTGATACAGTCCTAACCTCAGTATCTGAGGAAAGGGATTTAGGGGTCATTATTTCAGAAGACTTAAAAGGTAGGCAGACAATGTCATAGAGCAGCAGGAAATGCTAGCAGAATGCTTAGGTGTATATGGAGAGGCATTAACAGTAGGAAGAGGGAGGTGCTCATGCCGCTCTACAGAGCACTAGTGAGACCTCATTTGGAGTATTGTGCGCAGTACTGGAGACCATACAGGGAGTGCAGAATTATTAGGCAAATGAGTATTTTGACCACATCATCCTCTTTATGCATGTTGTCTTACTCCAAGCTGTATAGGCTCGAAAGCCTACTACCTATTAAGCATATTAGGTGATGTGCGTCTCTGTAATGAGAAGGGGTGTGGTCTAATGACATCAACACCCTATATTAGGTGTGCATAATTATTAGGCAACTTCCTTTCCTTTGGCAAAATGGGTCAAAAGAAGGACTTGACAGGCTCAGAAAAGTCAAAAATAGTGAGATATCTTGCAGAGGGATGCAGCACTCTTAAAATTGCAAAGCTTCTGAAGCGTGATCATCGAACAATCAAGCGTTTCATTCAAAATAGTCAACAGGGTCGCAAGAAGCGTGTGGAAAAACCAAGGCGCAAAATAACTGCCCATGAACTGAGAAAAGTCAAGCCTGCAGCTGCCAAGATGCCACTTGCCACCAGTTTGGCCATATTTCAGAGCTGCAACATCACTGGAGTGCCCAAAAGCACAAGGTGTGCAATACTCAGAGACATGGCCAAGGTAAGAAAGGCTGAAAGACGACCACCACTGAACAAGACACACAAGCTTAAAACGTCAAGACTGGGCCAAGAAATATCTCAAGACTGATTTTTCTAAGGTTTTATGGACTGATGAAATGAGAGTGAGTCTTGATGGGCCAGATGGATGGGCCCGTGGCTGGATTGGTAAAGGGCAGAGAGCTCCAGTCCGACTCAGACGCCAGCAAGGTGGAGGTGGAGTACTGGTTTGGGCTGGTATCATCAAAGATGAGCTTGTGGGGCCTTTTCGGGTTGAGGATGGAGTCAAGCTCAACTCCCAGTCCTACTGCCAGTTTCTGGAAGACACCTTCTTCAAGCAG
The DNA here is from genome assembly GCF_905171765.1 of Bufo bufo. Lineage (NCBI taxonomy): Eukaryota > Metazoa > Chordata > Amphibia > Anura > Bufonidae > Bufo > Bufo bufo. The sequence goes on along the minus strand of NC_053391.1, from coordinate 340,842,720 downwards.
TGGTACAGGAAGAAGTCTGCATCCTTCAAGAAAAACATGATTTTCATGCAGGACAATGCTCCATCACACGCGTCCAAGTACTCCACAGCGTGGCTGGCAGGAAAGGGTATAAAAGAAGAAAATCTAATGACATGGCCTCCTTGTTCACCTGATCTGAACCCCATTGAGAACCTGTGGTCCATCATCAAATGTGAGATTTACAAGGAGGGAAAACAGTACACCTCTCTGAACAGTGTCTGGGAGGCTGTGGTTGCTGCTGCACGCAATGTTGATGGTGAACAGATCAAAACACTGACAGAATCCATGGATGGCAGGCTTTTGAGTGTCCTTGCAAAGAAAGGTGGCTATATTGGTCACTGATTTGCTTTTGTTTTGTTTTTGAATGTCAGAAATGTATATTTGTGAATGTTGAGATGTTATATTGGTTTCACTGGTAAAAATAAATAATTGAAATGGGTATATATTTTTTTTTTAAGTTGCCTAATAATTATGCACAGTAATAGTCACCTGCACACACAGATATCCCCCTAAAATAGCTAAAACTAAAAACAAACTAAAAACTACTTCCAAAAATATTCAGCTTTGATATTAATGAGTTTTTTGGGTTCATTGAGAACATGGTTGTTGTTCAATAATAAAATTAATCCTCAAAAATACAACTTGCCTAATAATTCTGCACTCCCTGTATCTCCAGAAGGATATTGATACTTTGGAGAGAGTTCAGAGAAGAGCTACTAAACTAGTACATGGATTGCAGGATAAAACTTACCAGGAAATATTAAAGGACCTTAACATGTATAGCTTGGAAGAAATACGAGACAGAGGGGATATGATAGAAACTTTTAAATACATAAAGGGAATCAACAAGGTAAAAGAGGAGAAAATATTTAAAAGAAGAAATACTGCTACAAGAGGACATAGTTTTAAATTAGAGGGGCAAAGGTTTAAAAGTAATATCAGGAAGTATTACTTTACTGAGAGAGTAGTGGATGCATGGAATAGCCTCTCTGCAGAATTGGTAGCTGCAAATACAGTGAAGGAGTTTAAGCATGCATGGGATAGGCATAAGGCCATTGTCACGGCCATGGCTATGACCGTGACTCCTGAACCGCATGCGGTTGTAAGCGGTTTAGTTTGGTTGTTATTGCAGCTATGAATGTCCTGGTTCCCCTGTGTGCTTATGTGTGTGCTGTTTGTCTATGTTTGTGTGGACAGCGTTCCTGAGCACAGGTTCCAGTCAGCAAGGCTGTGGCAGGTTAGTGTGGAACTGTTAGGTTCACCTGTCATATTCATAGGCTGTTCTTGTTCCCCTTCTCCCTGCTGCTTGGTCAGTGAGACCCCTGTTCCTCCGTGCTTAGGAGGAATAGGTAGTCTTACCCTCCTCCTAGTTCAGGGCCGTCCTGAGGGCTTCCAGGGACTATTAGGTTCCAGTGTATGAGTCCTCCCACCATCAGGGTCGGCTCATGCGGACAGGAGACAGGGTCAGTGCTAGGGACGCAATAGGAGGTGACCTGCTCCCTAATGCTGTTGCCCTGGTCGAGTAGCGACCGGACATTTCTGAGCATCGCACGGCTGAGGGTTTTCCCCATCCTCAGCCGTGACAGTATGACCGGAAAGGCTCCTTGCTTGGATCCATCACTCGAAAGAGGGTAAAGCATGCACCGCTATCTGCGGATGTGGTGCATGCGCGTTCTCCAGAGGGAGAGCGTTATGGGGTTTTCACCGTTTACGGCGCGGTGAGTGGCATTCCCCGCCATTCCTTGCTCACCGTTGTCCGTGTTGGTGTCCCCTTTTGTTTGTCTTTCCCCTCCCCCCCTCCCATTGTTTTCTGTGCCTCACCAACTTTCCCCTTTTGTTGTTGGGAGGGGCTTTGAGGGGTGGGAGTATCCCTCCCTCGAAAGAGGGTGAAGCATGTACCGCCGTCTTCGTAGGGGTACATGCGCGCTCTTCGGAGTGAGAGCGTTCTGGGGATTTCGCCTCTGACGGCGCGGTGAGTGGCTTTCCCCGCCATTCCTTCACCGTGCTCTGTCTTGGCGTCCCCTGATATTTTTATGGCACGTGGTGTTTGTTTGGTGTGCGTTTTGCACACCTTCGAAAGAGGGTGCAGCATGCAGAGCCATCTTCTTGTGGCCTGCATGCGCGTTCTCCGGAGGGAGAGCGTCCCGGGGGATCTCCGTTAACGGCACGGTTGGTGGCTTATTCCCCGCCACCTTACCGTCCGTGTTGGGGATCCCTCGTCCCTCTCCATGTTCTCATCCCTGGTTGTCTGCTGGCAGCACTCCGTAAGTGGTCCGGCTGCGTGCTAGTTAGGAGTGTCTGCTGGCAGCGACTGGAGTGGGGACGTGAGTGGAGAGTCCCCTCGTCCACTCTCAGTGGTTCCATTCCCGTGTCGCTGGAGCGGGCTGCAGGCCTCGTCGGACTGGCTGTGTTGTGTGCTGGGAGAGGATGCAGCTGACAGCGACTTCCTGGGAACCATGTCCTGAGAGTGGACGTTCCCTTCTCCTATCCCCTTGTGTGAGTCTCTCACCAGTTTCCTTTTTTCTGGTGGGGGGGCTTTGAGGGGTGGGAGTGTCATGGCCATGGCTATGACCGTGACTCCTGAACCGCATGCGGTTGTCAGCGGTTTAGTTTGGTTGTTATTGCAGCTATGAATGTCCTGGTTCCTCTGTGTGCTTATGTGTGTGCTGTTTGTCTATGTTTGTGTGGACAGCGTTCCTGAGCACAGGTTCCAGTCAGCAAGGCTGTGGCAGGTTAGTGTGGAACTGTTAGGTTCACCTGTCATATTCATAGGCTGTTCTTGTTCCCCTTCTCCCTGCTGCTTGGTCAGTGAGACCCCTGTTCCTCCGTGCTTAGGAGGAATAGGTAGTCTTACCCTCCTCCTAGTTCAGGGCCGTCCTGAGGGCTTCCAGGGACTAATAGGTTCCAGTGTATGAGTCCTCCCACCATCAGGGTCGGCTCATGCGGACAGGAGACAGGGTCAGTGCTAGGGACGCAATAGGAGGTGACCTGCTCCCTAATGCTGTTGCCCTGGCCGAGTAGCGACCGGACATTTCTGAGCATCGCACGGCTGAGGGTTTTCCCCATCCTCAGCCGTGACAGCCATCCTTCATATAAGATAGGGCCAGGGGCTATTCATAGTATTCAGTATATTGGGCAGACTAGATGGGCCAAATGGTTCTTATCTGCCGACACATTCTATGTTTCTATGTTTCTATGACCTCGGCTTGTTTTGACCTTGCATACTCTTTTATATGTATCTTTCGTCCTGTATTTTGACCGCTGCTTATACTTGCATTGTTGTGCATTTACCCCTCCATGCCTGCCTGTCATTTTGCTTATTATTTTTTCCAGTTTCATTGTTCCTTTTAAGGCCCAGCACGTACTCAGTTTAGGGAACGTCGTCCAGTTGTACACCATCGCCTAGGGAGGACCGTGCAAGTAGGCAGGGACAGAGTTGTGGGTTGAGCTCAGGGCTGTGCTCGCTCTCCCCTTCTGTGACACTCTCCCTGCACTAAGTACACTGAAAAATTGTAGAATTATTTATAGGACTGTGACATCACAGGGCTGGCTGGATGCTGATTGGCTGCATGCATGGCATTATGGGTGATCCTGCCTTTCCAGAGATCCTTGCTCCATGTCCTCACAAGTGCAGCAGCCATTTTAGGAAAAAATTTGATTTGATTCGTTACCACTAGTGTTGGGCGAGCATGCGCGGCAGAACACCATTTTGACTCGAGCATCTCGGTGTTCGAGTCAGCCAATAAACGCGCGGCGAAGTACTGGCACTCACTGTAATACCGTAGCCATGTTGGTTACTGGCATTACAGTGATTGGCTGGCCGGAACGCATCGTCGGGTGCTATATAACACCTGATGACACGTTGTTTGGCTCAGTTTAAGTCAGGGCTGCAGCAGAAGGGACAGATAGTGTAGGGACAGGAATATTTTTTTTATTTAGGCAGGGTTTAGTATTGACAGGTGTTTGAGGCCAAAAAGTCCTTTTAAGGACTATTGTTTTATCTTGGCTGCAATATATATTATTAGCACAACCTGCGCTAAATTGCGTGCAATTGTTTGGCCACTGCTGACAGTGACACAACCTCTGCTACATCTGTTGTGTTATATTTGCGCATCCTAAATATCTGTGACATTCAGCGCAATTGTTTGGCCGCTGCTGACAGCAACATTACCTGCGCTACATCTCCTGTATAACGTATGCGCATCCTAAATATCTGTGACATTCAATGTCATTTTTTTGCCGCTGGTGACACCGACATTACCTGCGCTACATCTCCTGTATAACATTTGCGCATCCTAAATATCTGTGACATTCAGTGTAATTTATTTGCGCATACACTTACAAAACCTGTGCTACTGTATGTGTAAAATACTTGCAAGCATATATAACATTTTATATGCTCAAGGCGAGCAGTAATGGATGGGGAAGTGGCCGTGCTGCTGATGGGGCACGCAGAGCCCGTGGCCCTGGGCGCGGTGAAACTGTGCCTGCTGCCAGAGCGCAAGAAACACACTCATCGACAATACCTAGCTTCATGTCCCAGTTTGCAGAGCGGCACAGGACACCAGTCTCGAAGTCAGACCAGTGCAACCAGGTGGTCGGTTGGATTGCAGCAGATAATGCTTCCAGTCGGTTAAGCACCACCCTGTCTACCACAAAGTCCAGTCTCAGTAGCCAAGAGTCTGGTCAACAGAATCTTCACCCTTCCTCCCACCATGGAGAGTCTTGGCAAACAAGTGATCCCACACTCGGATATTCCGAGGAGCTCTTTTTAGCGCCATTCCTTGATTTGGGCCTCTCGCCAAGCCCGCTTGAAGAGGGACATGAGTAGATCTTGTGCACTGATTCCCAAACTCTTGAGCATCCACAGTCAGAAGAAGATAACGGTGGGGAACGGCAATTATTGTTTCACAAGGTTGATGATGATAATGAGACACAGTTGCCAAAAAGTCAACGGCAATTAGTGTCTCAAGAGGTTGATGATGAGGATGAGACACAGTTGTCAATAAGTGAGGTTCTTGTTAGGTCAACAAGTTAGGAGGATGACCAGAGTGAGGAAGTGGAAGAGGAGGTGGTGGACGATGAAATTACTGACCCAACCTGGGAAGGTGGCAAGCCGAGCGAGGACAGCAGTACAGAGGGGGAGGGATCCGCAGCACTTGCAACAGGCTGGAAGAGGCAGTGGGTGGCAAAAGGGAGAAGGCGGGCCACACCAAACAGGCCCGCAACTGTTCCCCGGAGCACCCCATTGCGACAATCTCCCTTTTCAAGTGGTAGATGCACTGCATTCTGGGGCATTTTGAGGAAAGTGTGGACTATAAAAGAATTGTCATTTGCAACCTGTGCTGTACCAAAATGAGCAGGGACGTAAACACTAGCAACCTCACTACCACCAGCATGATCCGCCAAATGGCATCAAAGCACCCTAATAGGTGGGCCGAATGCCTGGCTCCACAATCAGTGTCTGCGGGTCACACCACTGCCTCCTCTTCCCCTGTGTTACGTGCTGGCAAATCCCCTGTCCAAGACGCAGGCCCGGATGCCTCCCACCCTGCACCTGGACGTTTGCAAGCACCATCAGCTAGCACATCCACTTCTGTGTCCCAGCGCAGGGTAGGGATGTCCATACCCCAGGCCTTTGAACGAAAGCACAAATACCCAGCCACCCACCCACAGTCCATAGCACTAAATGCGCACCTTTCCAAATTGCTGGCCCTGGAAAAATGTTGCCATTTAGACTTGTGGACACTGAGGCTTTCCGCAGCCTGATGGCGGTGGCCGTCCCTCATTACTCAGTCCCCAGCCGCCACTATTTTTCCTGTTGTGCTGTCCCCGCCTTACACCAGCATGTGCCCCATAACATCATCCGTGCCCTGACCAACGCACTTATTGGGAAGGTCCACTTAACGACTGACACATGGACAGGTGCTTTTGGCCAGGGTCGCTACATTTCCCTGACGGCACACTGGGTAAACGTTGTGGAGGTCGGGAGCGAGTTGTATTCTCATCTTGCAGCACCAGTCAGTCATCAGTCAGTAGCTGGAAGCAGTGTAGCTCTGCAGTGGGGAAGCGGCTACGGGCCGTGCTGAAACTAACTTGCTTAGCTGACAAACAACACACCACCGCAGAGCTGTGGCAGGGTATAAGGGACCAGACTGAGCTGAGGCTCTCGCCACTTAACCTACATCCAGGCATGGTTGTGTCTGATAATGGCCGTAACTTGGTGGCTGCTTTGGAGCTCGGCAAGCTCACACACATACCATGCTTAGCTCACGTGTTCAACTTAGTGGTTCAGCGGTTTCTCAAAACCTACCCCAATTTGCCTGCGCTACTGGTGAAGGTGCGCCGTGTATGTGCCCATTTCCGAAAGTCATCTACAGCTGCTGCCGGTCTGACAATGCTACAGCAGTGCTTGCAATTGCCAGCTCACTGACTGTTATGCGACGTGAGCATGCGCTGGAACTCCACGTTCCACATGTTGGCCAGGCTTTGTGAGCAGCAGAGCGAAGTAGTCGAATACCAGCTGCAACATGGTCATCGCCTTTCCAGTCAGCTTCCGCTCTTCACAAGCGATGAGTGGGCATGGATGTCTGACCTCTGTGAGGTTTTTACGGAACTTTGAGGAATCAACACAGATGGTGAGCGGCGATGCAGCTATTATAAGTGTAACCATCCCACTTCTGTGTCTACTGAAAAGCTCGCTGCTCACAATGAAGGTGGACGCTTTGCATTAGGAAGAGGTGAAAATGGGGGAAGACAGTACACAGGGTGATAGCCAGACCACCCTCAGTTTGTCTTCTCAGCGTGAATTGGATGATTTTGAGGAGGAGGAGGAGCAAGAGACGGTTGCTTCCACTAGTATCCATAGAAGGTTTATTTCATCTGTTCAGTGTGGATGGGCCGAAGAGGAGGATGAGGAGATTGAGAGTCATCCTCCTGATGAGGACAGCGAAGTCTTGTCTGTTGGGACTCTGGCACATATGGCTGACTTTATGTCATGCTGCCTTTCCTGTGAGCCTCGCGTTATATGCATTTTGGCCAACACCGATTACAGGTTTCTCACCCTTCTCGACCCCCACTATAAACAGAACTTCTCATCTCTAATTTATGTGGTGGAGAGGACGAGCAAAATGGTGCAATACCAGAAGGTCCTTGTGAAAAATGTCTCCAAATATTTCCAGCTGACAACGCTGGCGGCAGAGTACGTAGTTCCTTGGCCAACCAAAGAGGGGAAACAAGGGGAACACACAGCAATTCCAACAGAGGCAGTGCAACAATCTCTAAGGCCTGGGACAGTTTCATGACACCCCGCCAGCATCCTCACCCTGATGCGTGGCCTAGTGTCACAAGGAGGGAAAAGTTTTGGAAGATGGTGAAGGAGTACGTAGCAGACTGTGTCAGCATCTTCAGTGATCCCTCTGTGCCTTACAACTATTGGGTGTCCAAGCTGGACACGTGGCACGAACTGGCGCTCTACGCCTTGGAGGTGCTGGCCTGCCCTGCCGCCAGCATTTTGTCAGAGTTGGTATTTAGTGCTGCTAGGGGGCATAATAACTGATAAGCGCATCCGCCTGTCAACTGAAAATGCTGACAGGTTGACTCTTATCAAAATGAACAAGGCCTGGATTGCCCCTGACTTCTCTACTCCACCAGAGGAAAGCGGCTGAACATAAAGGCACTTTAAATGTGGCTTTTATGGTAAATTGAATACACTGTATTCCTACAAAAAAGGGTACGGTATGTGGATCAATTTTCCTTTTCTCGTCCTCCTCCTCCTCCATCATATCAACATGCTTATTAGGCTGCCCTCGCTCTTAATGTTTTAGAGGGTCAGCTCAGCAGCAGACCCTCACCCCTAAAGTTTTAGAGGGTCACCAGCAGGCCCTCACCCATAATGTTTTAGATGGTCAGATCAGCAGCAGGCACTCGCCTCTAATGTTTTAGAGAGTCAGCTCAGCAGCAGACCCTCACCCCTAATGTTTTAGATGGTCAGATCAGCAGCAGGCCCTCGCACCTATTGCTTTAGAGGGTCAGCTCAGCAGCAGATCCTCATCCCTAATGTTTTAGATGGTCAGATCAGCAGCAGGCCCTCGCACCTATTGCTTTAGAGGGTCAGCTCAGTAGCAGATTCTCAACCCTAATGTTTTAGATGGTCAGATCAGCAGCAGGCCCTCACCCCTAATGTTTTGTCAGATCAGCAGCAGACCCTCGCCCCTAATGTTTTAGAGGGTCAGCTCAGTAGCAGACCCTCACCCATAATGTTTTAGATGGTCAGATCAGCAGCAGGCCCTCTCCCCTAATGTTTTAGATGGTCAGATCAGCAGCAGGCCCTCACCCCTAATGTTTTGTCAGATCAGCAGCAGACCCTCGTCTCTAATGTTTTAGAGGGTCAGCTCAGCAGCAGACCCTCACCCATAATGTTTTAGATGGTCAGATCAGCAGCAGGCCCTCGCCCCTAATGTTTTAGAGGGTCACCAGCAGGCCCTTGCTCATAATGTTTTTGAGGGTCACCAGCAGGCCATCAATCATAATTTTTCAAGGGTGTGTATGATGCTCTCCTTTGTGTAATAAAGGGTGTATTGAAGTGCTGGTTCCTTGTAATTTTTGGCACTCCTTTCACTTAGTGCATAGGCTTTATGAGTGTAGGAGTTCCACTACCTGAATAATTGTACCACAATGTGAATGAGGCCCTCCTTTATGTGATATACAGGTTCTATTTGAGTGCCTCTTCATAGTAATTTTAGGCAGCACTTGCACTTTATATACAAGTAAATATACATTTTATCTTCGGTTTTGTGCGTATTATTGTCAGTCTGTAAAGATGGCGTAAAACTCGGACAACATCATTCCCAGCAGCGACCTGGGAGTCCAAGATGCATCCAGACATCCTCCCCATGCTGTTTCCGAACCATTTCAGTGGTGTTTCCATAAATTTCTGAGCTTTTCATGTGAAACAGACACCCTCCCCTCTTCAGAGCAGGAGGTGCCTGGTTTAATACTCTGGTTCTCCCATTGACTTCCATTGTGCTCTAGTGCTCTGTAGAGCACCCGAGCATCCCAAAGTGTTCTACTCGAGCACCAGATCACCCAATCACTTTGTTGCTCGATCAACACTAGTTACCACGAAGAGCGAGGAAATTCGGCTTCGGTGCAAATCGAATTTTTCCGGAAATTCGGATCGAATTCCATTTCATCAACTTCGATTCGCTCATCTCTAGTGACCATATAGTATTGAGTTATCAGTTTAACCCAGTCAGTCTGCAGAGTATCATCATGCTGTAAGCTGTCTCCAACCAGGCCCTTAATTAATTAGACATCAAACTCCCTAAATTATTCAGACCATAGACTATACCCAGACCAGACATCTAAATATATTCAGACGCCAGACCAGATCCCCTAAACTTAGTAGCCATACTAGACTCCTTAAATAAGCAGAGATCCTTAAATTAATCAAACTCCAGATCCCTAGATTTATTAAACACCAGACATGAGCCAGCATGCAGGGACACCTATGTAAATTTTTTAGACCCTTGACATTGTGTGCAGTACACTGAGTCCTAGTGCTAGATAGCATCAGCATGCAGGAAAGTTGGTATAGTGGCACCCCTAGGCTCACTCACCCTGTCACTGCCTAGCCCTGAGGCCTAGTTCACACGAACGTTTTTTTTGCGGGTGTACGGGCCGTTTTTTGTATTCTGTATACGGTCCGTATACGGAACCATTCATTTCAATGGTTCCGCCAAAAAAACGGAATGTGTTCCGTATGCATTCCGTTTCCGTATTTCCGTTTTTCCGTTCCGTTGAAAGATAGAACATGTCCTATATTTGGCCGCAAATCACGTTCCGTGGCTCCATTAAAGTCAATGGGTCCGCAAAAAAAACGGAACACATACGCAAATGCATCCGTATGCCTTCCGTATCCGTTCCGTTTTTTCTGAACCATCTATTGAAAATGTTATGTCCAGCCCAATTTTTTCTATGTAATTACTGTATACTGTATATGCCATATGGAAAAACGGAACGGAAAAACGGAACGGAAAAACAACGGAACTCAAAAACGGAACAACGGATCCGTGAAAAATGGACCGCAAAAAACTATAAAAGCCATACGTTCGTGTGAACTAAGCCTGATTCTGTAGATGAGTGTGTCTGCCCTTGACTGTTCACATAAATGTGAGTAAAAGGACACTTGTTCATGATAAATTGTGTGAGTAGATTCAGATGGACAGTTTATCTTTTTTATTTCAATAAAATAAGTTATCTGATTGGTTCCTATGGACAATAGCTTCATACTTTGCCTGCATTAGGTTTTATACATGAGGCCCATAGCAATTCAGCATAACTGCAATTCCACCATCTTTACAGCATTTTATGTAATTGGTTATGATATATGACTCATTTTCTGCAGCAGAAATTATATTTCAAGCATATTTCTCTTGCAAATCGCCAGTCTCGTGCAAAGTGTACGTTAATGTGAACATTTTTTGGATGACAAATTTCTATATAAGCATGTGCATTTGGCTTTTCACAAATGAATATATTTTTCTGCATCACACATATAGAAGTATATTTTACAGTGTTTTGGAACTGTTCCCAGAATAGAACTCATTTGCAGGTTAGGAGTTCCAGCTAGGAATAAGCACGATGAATGCATAACTGAAAAATACACCTTACTATTCTTTCAGACCACACCCCTCAGTCATTTCAACAGTTACTTTTACCAATTCTCTGCCTACGGCTCTGTGCATAATTATAATTTAGCTTGGTGCAGAAGCCTGTGCACTGCCAAACGCTACCCCTGCTACAACCCTGCACAGTGAGTTTTATTGAACTTTTTAGTACTAACTAATAACTACTACGAAGAACTCAATAGATCACATGCCAGCATTTATTCATGAACAAAACTCAAAGAGAAAGAACGTCCACACATCTTTAATATGAGACAGCTTTATTATTTGAATGACACTTAAAGGAAAGCACAGACAAATATTTAAAAATCACTTAAAACACACACAAAGTATCAAAACGTGTACAAATACAAAGTGTTAAAATGTGTACAAATTCAACCTCCTTCTTCCATGCATAGAAAATACCTAATGTTCTTATATAGCTCTATGTGGGTGCCCATCACCCCAAGTTCATCAGGGCTAATCTGTCAATGTCAACAGTCGCATACAGTTTAATGTGATAGTTACTGTATCATTAGAATCTGGTCTCTTGTAAGTCATTTGTATGTGTCAAAAATTACTGAAATCAGCATACACTGGGTTGTATATGAGAGTGCAACTGGCAGGGAGTGGGTGTGGAGGGTGCAAAAAATGCAGGTCTTAGATCACTGCAGGACCTTAAAAGATTTTGCCTCTTCTCTCCCTCAAGTGCCTAATCTGTATTAAGTTAGAACAGCTGTATTTTCTAGTGAGCTTGATATAGTAGATATGTATGTTATAACTTGATAAAGTAGATATGTCTGGATGGAGATGACAAAGGACCAGGAGGGAGAATGCAAAGTGCAACTCGAGAAGAGCACAGCAGCCTATGTCCTCTGCTTACCACAAAGCCCTTTTTAAAGCTATCTGCATGAAAGGTAAGTGTATGTAATGTATATAAATATAAAATGATCCTAATATAGTAAATACTGTAGCTCCTTAACTAGAGGTAACTAATACCAGTTTCTTATATACATAAACAGATTAGGATCTTTCCTTCTCATGAGGAGGAGAGACTCCTTTCTGGCTACAGAGATGATTGACTAACAGCTCACATGCTTCATTCATAAGGCGGGACATAGGACCCCCATTCTCATGATCAAGATTCCAGTGGTCAGACCCCACCAATCCAAGAATTTAGCATAAAAATCCAAAATACCTGATAAGTCGAGAAATGTGAAGGCTACAAACTTCAACACAAGTGCAGGAGGGACTAAAGACATGTAGGGGTCAGATAAAAGATAGGATTATATGATAGTGCCATCATCAGGAACAAAGAATAATCAAGCCTATTTTGTTAATGTTCAGGAGGACATTTATTCTTCATAAGAAGGGACTTCATCACAAAAAGTGGAAGAAGTGGGAAAGAAAGAAAAAGCCAAGAAAAACAAAAGAAAATATGTGAGTTAAGCATAAACATCTTGTCTAAGACTTTAACTGTGAACTTTGTAGCAAAGTTAAAGCATTAGGATTGGTCCCAACTGAGAGTATCTAAAAATGACATTTTGCTGAATCACTTTAGTGAAATTTGAGATAAAAATGTATTAGTATGAGATAGATAGAGCTAAGAAGTTAACATGAAGTGAATAAATTTTTCCTGAAGATTAATGTAATTAAGAAAGTCTTCAGCGAAGTTATGGGAAAATTGAATAAATGTACTAAATTGGTAAAAAATAACTTAACTAAACAGGAAATGTAGGCTGTTAAGATCTAAAAAAGATAATTCTAATAGTTGAAAGGGAGATAAAGGTGCGGTAATGGTTATTACAGTCCTGATCAAAAGTTTAAGATCACTTGAAAAATGGTCAAAAAATCATATTTTACATTGTTGGATCTTAACAAGGTTTCAAGTAGAGCTTCAACATGCAACAAGAAGAAATGAGAGTGAGACAAAACATTTTTTGAGCATTCAATTAATTGAAAATAACGATTAAACTGAAACAGGCTGTTTTTCAGCTGATCCAAATTTTAGGACCACATGCCTTTAAAAGGCCAAATCTGTGCAAAGATGTGGATTTATTGCCATTTTCTGTCAGGTAGTCACACATTGTGATGGCAAAGGCAAAAAAACTCTCCCTTTTTGAACGTAGTCGGGTTGTTGAACTGCATAAGCAGGGTCTCTCACAGCGGTGAGGTGGGACGCAGTAAGACAGTCATTTGGAATTTCTTAAATGATCCTGAGGGTTATGGAACAAAAAAGTCAAGTGGAAGACCCAAAAAAATTTCATCAGCACTGAGCCAGAGGATCCAAGTGGCTGTCCATCAAGACACTGGATGATCCTCAACCCAAATTAAGGCCCTTACTGGTGCTGACTGCAGCCCCATAACCATCAGACGGCATCTGAGACTGAAGGGCTTCAAAAACAAAAAACGTCTTCAAAGACCTCGTCTCCTTGATTGCCACAGAACTGCTCGTTTTGGACTTTGCAAGAGAGCACCAAACATGGGACATTCAAAGGTGGAAGAAAGTTTTATTCTCTGAAGAGAAAAAATTTAACCTTGATGGTCCTGATGGTTTTCAACGTTACTGGCATGACAAGCAGATCACACCTGAGATGTTTTCTATGCACCACAGTGGAGGGGGCGCCATAATGGTCTGTTTTTTTTTCTTCAGTGGGTGGAAGGGTGCTGTCCAAGTATGCCACACCTGCTGGTTCAGGTTATGCTCCAGGTCTAGCTGCTGGTGAGAAGTCACTAGACTGCTCATCAGCGATTCTAGACTCAAGTTGCTGCTGATGGAACTGGTACTGCTGCTAACCCCCATATTTCTATGGTGTGCCTGGGTGATCTGCCTCGTCTTCCACATCTCCCTCTTGCTCCTCTGGCTGCTCCTGCTCCTTCACTCTTGTCACCTGTGTAAAAAAAACACCCATTTCGCTGCACATTGCTTGTGCTCCACTGTCCTCCTCCTCCAGTTCAGCCCACACAGGGCTCATGTGGCCGTGAGATGTAGGCCCCACGTTTCCAGTCTCCTGACCAGCCAGATTTTTCAGGATCTGTTCCAGGATATAAAGCAGTGGAATGACGTTGTTCATCCTGTAGTCCTGGCGACTGAAAAATATTGTGGCATCCTTCCTCAAAGGGCCTGAGCAAATGACAGGTGTCACGCATGAGCTGCCACTGGCTAACATTGAAGTTACACAGGGGAGTACCTCTATCCGCCTGTATCATCAAGAAACGTTTATGGCCTTTCTCTGTTCGTATAGTCGGTCCAACAAATGGAGGGTGGAATTCCAACGGGTGGAAACATCGCATATCAGCATATGTTGGGGGATGCCGTTCTGCCTCTGCAGCTCAAGGAGAGTGTGCATGCCAGTGTACGAGAGGCTGAAGTGCATGCAAAGTTTCCTGGCCATTTTTAGGATGTCTTGCGGTGGGAGACTTCAGGAACCGCTTGACAACCAGATTGAACATATGTGCCATGCAGGGCACATGGCTCAGCCTTCCTTGATGAAGCGCCGACACCATGTTCTTTTCATTGTCGGTCACCATGGTTCAGATTTTTAGTTGTCACGGAGAAAGCCAGGATTCGATTTCTTGATTAAGGGCGCGGAGAAGTTCCTCCCCTGTGGGACTCAGTTCGCCCTGGCAAACGAGGTGTAGAACAGCATGACACAGCCATGCCATGCACATGTATTATTCTGGAGGGGCACTGGAAATTGCCACTGCAGTGGAGGCTGAGGACACGGTGGAGGATGAGGCGGCGGAAATTGTCGCAGTACCAAAGGCGTGAGAATGTGGAGGCAGAAGCGGTGTCACCTGGCCTAGTTGCTGGTGTGGCTGGGCAGGAACCACATTTACCCAGTGGGCCATAAAGGACATATATTGTCCTTGCCCGTAGTTACACCTCCAAATTTTCGGCGCTGCCGTGCACTTTGGCAGACACAGACAGGCTCAAGGACTGGCCCACCTTCTGTTCTACATGTGTGTGCAGGGCTGGTACTGCCTTTTTGGCAAAGAAATAATGGCTTAGGACTCTCCACCTCAGCTCGGCACAAGCCATCAGTTTTCTGAAAGGTGCAGAGTCCACCACTTCGAAAGGGAGGGACTGCAGCATCAGCAACTTGGCCAGGAGCACATTCAGCTTCTGCGCCGTTGGATAACCACACGCGTAATGCTGTCTCTTTCCAATCGCTACGGTGATTGCTGATTAAATGCATGACGAGGAGTAGGAGGAAGAAGAGCAGGAGCATCAAGACCGGTAGATGATGGGAAGGACAGACAGCTTCCTTCGGCTGAGGTGGTTGAGCCTTGACTGCCTGAAATCAGGTGCGTGCCACAGGGTGATGCAGCGGTTGCTGCAGCAGGCTGGACCACTACATCGGAGCCACGGTTCTCCCAGGCCACTTTATGGTGACGCTGCACATGTTGACGCAGGGCCGTGGTGCCAACATTGGCACCCTGGCCATGCTTCGCCTTCTGCCCACAGATTTGGCAAATGGCCATGTTCACCTCCACCGGCGGCTTAACAAAAAACTGCCACACTTCTGAGTGATTTTACCCCCAACACTCCGCACTGACTGACTGCTACAGCCGCTGCCTCCGTAAACCCCCGCACCACTACTTTCCGGGCAGGTAGGCTCCTGCGAAGCGGGTGGTCTACCAGGGGCACGTTTGGCTCCCGACCTCCCACTACTGCCACTCTGCTTACTCCCAGCCACACTACTGACTTTCTGGCTCCGCCGCTGCCTCACGCGCAAGCTGCCACCCTCTTCACCCGGCTCCCAATTGCCATCGGCTACATCATCATCTAGTACTGTCTGCACGTCACTGATGACCTCCTTAATGGTCTTTGAGCCAGGAGCTTGACCTCTCGCAACACCAGCTCCCATGCCACTTTATCACTACTTGCCTGCCTACCAGAGGAAGCGGTGGATGTCTCCTCCACATCTTGGCTGGCCAGTAGCTGCTGACTGTCCTCTAGTAGCTCGTCCTCGTTGTATAGTGGAGCTTGTCTGGCTGAGGGAACAGAAGAGGACAGAGGCAGGTTGAGGACAGGTAAGGGTACAGGGACTGCTCCTGGGCCATGCAAACTAAGGGTTGTGTTTGACAAACCCACCGACTCTTGGCTGGGGGTGTCTGATGTCACTTGGGATGAAGTGGATGACCGAGTCAACCATTAAAGAACCACTGGGTTGCTTGTCAAGACACGACCGCTGAGGTTTAGGCCTCTTGAAGTGACCCCTTCTGTCACTCCCCATTACTCTCCTGTAACCTGTGCCTGCGCCAGAAACATTTAGGCCTCTGCCTGTCAGTTCTCTGTCTGACATACTGTTAGATCAAATAAATAAATAAATAAATAAAAAGGAAATAATACACCCCAAAAACATATAGAACATATAACTGCACCGATGAATGGCCAATAAAACTTTTCTTTTACACTAATACACCCCAAAAAAGGTTGTAATTCTGTAACTTAACCACACAAAGGCTAATAAGCCCTTTTTTTCCACTAATACAACACAA
Source organism: Bufo bufo (assembly GCF_905171765.1). NCBI lineage: Eukaryota > Metazoa > Chordata > Amphibia > Anura > Bufonidae > Bufo > Bufo bufo. The sequence goes on along the minus strand of NC_053391.1, from coordinate 340,826,530 downwards.
AAAAGGCTTTAGAACATATAACTGCACTTCTGAACAGCAAATAATACTTTTTATACCACTAATATGCCTGAAAAAAGGCTTCAAAACATATAACTTCACCGCTGAACGACTAATAACACATTTTTTTCCACTTATACAAACCAAAAAAAGTAGTAATTTTGTCAATTCACCGCACACCGGCTAACAGGCATTATTTCGCTGAATGACAAATAAGCCCTTTTTTCCACTAATACACCACAAAAAAGGCTTCAGAACATATAACTGCACTGCTGAACCACTAATAACACTTTTTTTCCGACTAATATACCCCAAAAAAGGATTTAGAACATAACTGCACCGCTGAACGGCAAATAATACTTTTTTTTAACCACTAATATACCCAAAAAAAGACTTTATAACATATAACTGCACAGCTGAACTGCAAATAACACTTTTTTTTTTACCACTAATACACCTGAAAAAAGGTTTCAAAACCTATAACTGCATGCACCGCTGAACAGCTAACACCACTTTTTTTCCCACTAATACACACCAAAAAAGACTGTAATTTTGTCAATTCACCGCACAACAGCTAACAAGCATTTATTTCTACTAATACACCCCAAAAAAGGCTTTAGAACATATGATTGCACCGCTGAATGGCAAATAAGCCCTTTTTTTCCACTAATACACCACAAAAAAGGCTTCAGAACATATAACTGCACCGCTGAACGGCAAATAAGCCCTTTTTTTCCACTAATACACCCCAAAAAAGGCTTTAGAACATATAACTGCACAGCTGAACGGCAAATAATACTTTTTTTTTTACCACTAATACGCATGAAAAAAGGCTTCAAAACATATAACTTCACCACTGAACGGCTAATAACACTTTTTTTTCCCACTTATACAAACCAAAAAAAGTAGTAATTTTGTCAATTCACCGCACAACGGCTAACAAGCATTTTTTCTACTAATACACTCCAAAAAAGGCTTTAGAACATATAATTGCACTGCTGAACGGCAAATAAGCCCTTTTTCCACTAATACACCACAAAAAAGGCTTCAGAACATATAACCGCACTGCTGAACAGCTAATAACACTTTTCTTTCCACTAATACACCACAAAAAAGGATTTAGAACATATAACTGCACCGCTGAACGGCAAATAGTACTTTTTTTTAACCACTAATACACCTGAAAAAAGGCTTCAAAACCTATAACTGCATGCACCACTGAACAGCTTATACCACTTTTTTCCCACTAATACACCATAAAAAGACTGTAATTTGGTCACTTCACCGCAAAAAGGCTAAAAAGAATTTTTTTTTCAACTAATACACCCCAAAAAAGGCTTCAGAACATATAACTATATCGCTGAACATCTAATAACACTTTTTTTTTCACTTATACAATTAGTATTCAGTATATTGGGCAGACTAGATGAGCTAAATGGTTCTTATCTGCTGACACATTCTATGTTTCTATGTTTCTAAAAAAGACTTCAGAACATATAACTGCACCACTGAACGGCAAATAATACTTTTTTTTACCACTAATACACCTGAAAGAGGCTTCAAAACATAACTGCACCGCTGAACAGCTAATACCACTTTTTTCCACTAATACACCCCAAAAAAGACAGTAATTTGGTCTCTTCACCGCACAAAGGCTAATAAGCCCTTTTTTCCCACTAATACACCACAAAAAAGGCTTCAGAACATATAACTGTACTGCTGAAAGGCTCATAAAACATTTTTTTCCACTAATACACCCCAAAAAAGACTGTACTTTTGTCAATTCACTGCACAACTGCTAACAAGCCTTTTTTTTTCACTAATACACCCCAAAAAAGGCTTTAGAACATATAACTGCACCGGTGAACGGCAAATAATACTTTTTTTTAACCATTAATACACCTCAAAAAAGGCTTTAGAACATATAACTGTACCGCTGAACGGCTTATAACACTTTTTTTCCACCAATACACCCCCAAAAAAGTTGTAATTTTGTCAATTCACCGCACAACTGCTAACAAGCCTTTTTTTCCCACTAACACACCCTAGAAAAGGCTTCAGAGCATATAACTGCACCGCTGAACAGCTAATACCACTTTTTTCCCCACTAATACACCCCCAAAAAGGTTATAAATTTGTCACTTCACTGCACAAAGGCTAAAAAAAGGCTTTAGAACATATAACTGCACCCGCTGAACAGCTAATAACACTTTTTTTCCCACTAATACACCCCAATAAAGGTAGAATATTTGTAAATTCACTGCACAACGGCTAACAACCCTTTTTTCCCACTAATACACCCCAAAAAAGGCTTTAGAACATATAGCTGCACAACTGAACAGAAAATAAGCCCTTTTTTCCACTAATACACCACAAAAAAGGCTTCAGAACATATAACTGCACCGCTGAATGGCCAATAACACTTTTCTTTCCACTAATACACCCCAAAAAAGGCTTTAGAACATATAACTGCAACGCTGAACAGCAAATGATACTTTTTTTTCCCACTAATACACACCCAAAAAAGTAGTAATTTTGTCAATTCACCACACAAAGGGTAATAAGCACTTTTTTTTCCACTAATACACCCCAAATAAGGCTGTAATTTTGTCACTTCACGGCACAACGGCTAACAAGCCTTTTTTTCCCACTAATACACCCAAAAAAAGGCTTTAGAACATATAACTGCACAGCTGAAAGGCAAATAAGACTTTATTTTCACTTATACACCCGAAAATAGGTTTCAGAACATATAGCTGCACCGCTGAACAACAAATAATATATATTTTTTCCAATAATACACCCAAAAAAAGGGCTTTCATTTTGTCACTGAACCGTACAACGGCTAGCAAGCCTTTCTTTCCACTAATACGCCCAACAAAAGGCTTTAGAACATATAACTGCACTGCACAAGGGCTAATAAGATGTACAAATTTTTCCTAGTAATACACCCTGTTTATGGCTGTATCACGCAGCACTTGCACCCCAATAATAAGCAAGGTTTGCTGAAATTACAGAGGTATCATCTATTGCAAATCTAAAAGCAGCAGAATAATTCCTCCCTATCCTTTACCTACACCTAGACTAATCTTTCCCTGAACTTGTAAATCCTTTTCAAGCACAATGAAGTCTTTCCTAGCACCTGCTGACGTCTCTCCCTGCACTAAGTACACTGGTAAATAGCTGAATTCAATATGACTGAGGCTATTTATAGGGCTGTGACATCACAGGGGCTGGCTGGCTGGCTGCTGACGCTGCATGCATGGCATTGTGGGTGATCTCTCGTTCCCAGAGTTCTTTGCTCTATGTCCTAACATGTGCAGCAGCCATTTTAGGAAAAAATGCCATTCGTTACGAAGCGCGAGGAAATTCTAATGTGAATCAAATTTTTCACGAAATTTGGATCGAATTCCACTTCATCAACTTCGATTCGCTCATCTCTAGTAATGGTGATCCAACATTTACCATTAAATATGAAGTTAATTCCATCTTTGATGATGCCTTATTTCTGGTATCATTGATAGTGATTTAACGAAGACATTTCTGAATAAACATCCATGTGTACCAGTACTATCTCTATTACCAACGTTTCACTAAAACATAAGAATAAATTTAAAGAGGTTGTCCAGGATATTTACATTAATGGCCTACCCACATGATATGCTGTCAATATCAGATTGGAGGGCATCTGACACCCTGCCCTCCCTGCCAAACAGCTGTTACATTTTTGCTCTGGTGCAAAAGGTCAGCACCAGAACTACACAGCTCCAGCCATTGTGTAGTTGAATGAACTGAGAACTGCAGCGCTGCTACCACTCACTTCAATGGGAGCAGTGCTACTGTTCTCAGGTCCAATGACTACTCGATGGATGGACTAGTGCAGTTCTGGCACTGACTTCTGGTGCCGGAGCTACAAGGTAACAGCTGATTGGCTGTGTTGCAGGGTGTCAGACCTCTGTCAGTCTGATATTGATGGTCAATCGATATTAAAATCCTGGACAACCCCTTTAAGGCCCCCTCCACAATACATGCCCTTAAAACGGAATACCAAATTATGGGTCAAATCACATACTGTAGATGAATAAAAACACCTCAAGACAATATGTCAAGGTATGTATGCCGTGTGGCCCAGGAGCTAACTGGAGCTAATATATCAGAGTCAATTGCAAGAGAAATAGGGAATAACCTTATAGTAACCACAAAGTGTAAAAAAAAATAAAACTAAAACAAAGAACAATACAACTAATCCACATTGCTTCTTCTGGCAAATTTCACACAGATTTCTGCCTAGAAATTCGCAAAACAAAGTCTGCTTTATGATCCCAATATCCAAAGGGGTTGAATGAAAACTGCTATTTCATCACTTTCCTGTAGGTTACTGTTCACAGGGCCAGTTTGGTTGTAAGAAAAGAATAGACACATTATTTATAGTCTGGAACGAATCTGTCACGGCTGAGGATGGGGGAAATCCTCAGCCGTGCGATGCCAATTGATGTTTTGACTGCTCGGCCAGGACAACAGGATTAGGGAGCAGGTCACCTCCTAAAGCGTCCCTAACCTGACCCTAACTCCTAGCTGCATGGGCCGACCTTGAAGGTAGGAGGACCCATGCTCCGGAACCTCGGATCCCTAACTCACCCTCCGACCGGTCCCTGGACTAGGAGTCAAGGTAAGACGGCCTGTTCCTACTGGACACGGAGGAACAGGGGTCTCACTGGCCAAGCTGCAGGAAAAAGGGGAACACAAACAAACTTACGGATATGGCAGGTGAACTATCCGAGTTCCACCTACCTGCCACAGCCCTGCTGACTGGATCCCTGTGCAAACAGGAATCCAGATCCATAAGCTGCACTAACACAAGATAGAACAGGAAAACATCAAATAGACATCACATAAACTTAACAAAACTAAAATGTGACATATAGTTTATGAACCACAAGGGTGGCTCTCACAGGCAGTTGGTATACACAGGAGGTTGCTATCAGCAAGCATGCTGGAGCAACCTACTGAGCCCTGCCAAACACCAAGGCTATATAGGCCTAATAGGCCACACCCAACAGTCAGACACACCCAGTGACATCACACACACTGGGAAGGGAGTTAACCCTTCCAGCACCAGGGAAGGGAAGACATCAACTTAAAGGAGAGTGCACACAATAACAAACAACACAGTGCACAACACACACACCTAACAAAAAGGTTGCCAGGTGTGACCGCATGCCAGGGCAGCAAGCTGCCTAGCAACGCTCAGGCTACTCTGCTGCTAAACCCCAACACTGGTTGCCCGCAGCAACCACAAGTGAGGCCACAGACAAGCGGCCCTCACCCGTGGTTGAAGACCCATGCAAAACTGCCGGCAACTGCATGCGGTAAGAAGTCACGGTCATGGGCCTGGCCGTGACAGAATCTAAGCAACCTTTCCGTTTGAAAGCAAAGAGGCTGCTGCAGCCACCTTGATTGAAGATCCCACACAAAATCTAATTTGCGGTGACATATGACATTACCACGCCAGCTAGCATGATGACATCATCACTAGTGTTGAGCGAGCATACTCGGCCAAATACCAGTTCGGCTCGAGCATCACTATGCTCAGCACATGGCAGTACTCGGCCGAGTACCGCATGTGCTCGACTGCCGTGCTGAAGTCTCCTCCCCGTATGTTTCGCGGCTGCTAAGCAGCCAATAAACATGCAGGTAAGTACTGCCCTCACTGTAAGGCCAGTAGCCATGTTGGCTATTGGCATTACAGTGATTGGCTGGCCGGAACACCTCATCGGGTGCTATATAGCACCCGATGACACGTGTTTGGATTATTCTAAGTCAGGGAGAGCTGAGGATAGGAAGGGACAGAAAGTGTAGGGAGTGTAATCGAATATTATAAGTGTATAAAAACGTTTCAGAGACCCAAAAGTCCTTGTAAGGACTATTGTGTGTGACGGCAGCAATATATTTTTATAGCGCAACCTGCACTAAATTGCTCAGTGTTGGGGAGAGCTGTGCATAGGAAGGGACAGTGTAGGGAGTATAATTGGAAGATTTTTATACAAAAAACTTTTCAGAGACCCAAAAGTCCTTTTAAGGACTATTGTGTGTGACAGCAGCAATATATATTTTTAGCACACCCTGCGCTAAATACCGTGTAATAGGCCACTGCGGACAGTTAAATTATCAGCGCCACATCTCCTGTTTAAGGTGTGCGCATCCCTAAAATATCAGTGGCATCCAGTGCAGTTTTTCAGTAGACGGTGTCCCCGTGGACAGTTAAGTTATTCGCGCCACATCTCCTGTTTAAAGTGTGCGTATCCCTAAAATATTAGTGACACCCAGTGCAGTTTTTCCGTAGACTGTGTCCCCTGTGGACTGTTAAATTATCCACTGCACATCTCCTGTTTAAAGTATGCGCATCCCTAAAATATTGGTGACATCCAGTGCAGTTTTTCCGCAGACGGTGTCCGCTGCGGACTGTTAAATTATCTGCGCCACATCTCCAGTTTAAAGTATGCGCATTCCTAAAATATCAGGGACATCCACTGCAGTTTTTCCGTAGACGGTGTCCGCTGCGGACTGTTAAATTATCCGTGCCACATCTCCTGTTTCAAGTGTGCGCATCCCTAAAATTTGAACTGACAATAACATTAAAAGTTAATAGGCCAGACATCCGAATGGATCGTCACCATCACGGTGACGTGCGATTGGCCCCAGGTTAACTAGTGTCACCAAAGCGGCAGCAGGCCCTCACCCATAATGTTTTAGATGGTCTGATCAGCAGGCCCTTGATCCAAATGTTTTTGAGGGTCACCAGCAGGCCATCAATCATAATTTTTCAAGGGTGTGTATGATGCCCTCCTTTATGTGTAATAAAGGGTGTATTGGAGTGCCGGTTCCTTGTAATTTTTGGCAGCTCTTTCACTTAGTGCATAGACTTTATGAGTGTAGGAGTTCCACTACCTGAACAATTGTACTACAATGTAAATGACGCCTTCCTTTATGCGATATACAGATTGTATCGGAGTGCCTCTTCCTTGTAATTTTTGGCAGCACTTGCACTTTATATACAAGTAAATATACAGGAAAGAATGTTTCCTATCAATTTTTTTCTCTAAAATCAATTTTTTATTTGGTTTTGTGCATATTATTGTCATTCTGTAAAAGTGGTGTACTATTTGGACAACATCGTTCCCAGCAGCGACCTGGGAGTCCAAGATGTATCCAGACATCCTCCCTATGCTGTTACAGAACCATTTCAGTGGTGTTTCCATAAATTTCTGACATTTTCCTATGAACCAGACACCCTCCCCTCTTCAGAGCAGGGGGTGCCTGGTTTAATGCTCGGGTTCTCCCATTGACTTCCATTATACTCGAGTGCTCGAGCACCTGAACATCTCGATGTGTTCAGCCCGAGCCCCCGAGCACCATGGTGCTCTATCAACACTAATCATCACGTACCGTGCGAGATTTCGCCTTGGATCTTCAATCAAGATGGATGTGGCAGCCTCTTCACGCTCAAACGGATGAGTTTTTTAGTTTTTTTTAACCCCTGAAAGGCCTCTTTTTTTTTACATCAGATGCCCGATCAGCGATGAATGCAGCATCTGAGGGTTTCAGTGATGGGGGACAGCGCAATCACCATCCCCCATCATTGTGCACACTACTTACAAAGAAATGCGCTTTGTGACGAAGTATGTTTTCTTAACTTCACTCATCTCTAGCTTCAGTTGTAGGCCATGGTTAAATATTTCGTCCTGTTCAAGTGTGCAGTGGAGCGAAATTTATCATAGTGAATGCATTTGGTTAGCTTTTGCATTACATAGCGTCAGTATTAGGCCACAGCTACTGCAAATATTTTGTCCTGTTCAATTGTGCAGTGGAGCGAAATTTATCATAGTGAATACATTTGGTTAGCTTTTGCATTACATAGCGTCAGTATTAGGCCACAGCTACTGCAAATATTTTGTCCTGTTCAATTGTGCAGTGGAGCGAAATTTATCATAGTGAATGCATTTGGTTAGCTGTTGCGTCACACAGCGCCAATATTAGGCCACGATGAAAGATCCAACTATGAGCTGAACTTCATGAATCTTTAATACACTTTGGAGCATTAATTACTGCGGCAGCAAATAAAATATATTGCTGTGTGCATCACGTTCTACTGCACCAATATTCAGAGTTAGTCCATTATTTCACTGATATAGTTAGTTAAATATTTTGTCCTGTACAAGTGTGCAGAGGACTCAAATTCATCATCGCTAATACAATCTGTTAGTGAAAAAATTATTTTGTGTCTGTTTTGCAATTCCCGATCCCTATGACAAACGCCTTTCAGCGGATTAGCTGCACCTGTCGGGGAAGGGTAGACGCATGATGATTCCTTCAGCGTAGCTCACATGTAGTTCCCAGACCTATAAATATCACAGACCTGTTATTGCTGAATGCCACTTCTCCTTTGAAGATGTTGGACGTGGACCACCTGGGGTCAAATAACTACTTAGCACAGAGGAGTCTTGTTGGTTATTGCAGCACAAATAACTTCACCAACTCAACCTAAATTTTTCATAGCTATTACATTCTTTTACTAAAAAAATTAGTGGGTATTACAATCACTTATCGTACTATGACTTTGACAGTATTAGGCCTATTGCACACGACCGTATGGCTTTTTCAGTGTTTTGCGATCCGTTTTTCACGGATCCGTTGTTCCGTTTTTTGTTTCCGTTGTGTTTCCGTTTCTGTTCCGTTTTTCCGTTCCGTTTTTCCGTATGGCATATACAGTATACAGTAATTACATAGATAAAATTGGGCAGGGCATAACATTTTCAATAGATGGTTCAGCAAAAAACGGAACGGAAACGGAAGACATACGGATGCATTTCCGTATGTGTTCCGTTTTTTTGCGGACCCATTGACTTGAATGGAGCCACGGACTGTGATTTGCGGGCAATAATAGGACATGTTCTATGTTAAAACGGAACGGAAAAACGGAAATACGGAAACGGAATGCATACGGAGTACATTCCGTTTTTTTTGCAGACCCATTGAAATGAATGGTTCCGTATACGGACCGTATACGGAACGCAAAAAACGGCCAGTAAACGGGAAAAAAAAACGTCCGTGTGCAATAGGCCTTACCAGACAAATCACTCCCCCAACTGGACCCAAATTCATCATTCCTAGCTAACACATTTTGTTAGCGAAAAAATTATTCTGCGAACCTCCAACTTTCCTTCTTGATTAATATGAAAACATTCATGCCAAATGAAATGAACCAACTGGTATTAAGCTAAATAAATGTAATAGGGTTAAAACCAGATGAACAGATTGGATGGATCAAACATGGCCGCTGGATTATTGCCATAATGGACAGGAGACTGAAAACTAGCTGCTGTATAATATGGTGACCAAACAGGGGCTGTTGCTGGTATAGGTTAAAGGCATCTGAAGGGTTAAAAGTCCACAACAGCTCTTTAAAACGGCAGAGACCACGTGGCCATGGCGCCTGCTGCATGTGCCAGTGAACGCCATTTTTAAATGCCTGGCAGCTGATGTAAATATACTATCGGTGGTCTGGAAACGGTTAACTTCCAAGCCTTCACACTGAGAGGCCTGGGTATACCTGATTTATAGCAATTTGTGACAAATTAATTTGTAACAAATCAAATTTCTTGTCAAAGTTCAGCAAATAAGCCAAACTGAATTTTTCTAAACTTTGCTCATCTCTAATTATTTATGCTGTTTGGATATTGATATTGTATAGTCATTTTTAAAGCGGGACAATTGGCATTTTACTGTACAATGTACAAGCTTTATAAATGATGGTTGTTTTTCTAATTTGTATGTAAACATTTTATCAATCACAGTTTTAGAAAAGTGGTGTGAGCAGCAATAAAATTCTAAAAAGTGCACTACAGCATTGATAAAGGCCAGGGGCGTAACTATAGGGGAAGCAGGGGAAGCGGTTGCTTTGGGGCCCTGACCCAGAAGGGGCCCATCCAGGAGGAGGAGGACTAAAAGATTTTGTCAGGGCCCCCTCAACAGTATTACACAATGAAATTATATACGACAGTATAGACAGTGTAGAAAACGGATGGGACAGCTGCCGGGCCTGGTCTGAGAGAGCGATCTTTACTAGCCACAGGAATTAAGGCGGCATGAAAGGAAGTGGTTGTGAAAAAAATACTGAGGGAGGGGGGGGGCCCCATTCAAAAATTTGCTGTGGGGCCCAGTCATTTCTAGCTACGCCACTGATAAAGGCTATCCATGACTTCTGGTTAAGTTGTCTACAAATACAAAAAAGGAGGGTAGCAACTGAGGTCAATAGGTGAGCACTGAGGTGCTATAAAATGTAAAAGTAGGATTTGTATATTATGCAGCTAGGTACACTGGCAGATGCTTTATTATATAGTTAAAGCTGTATATTATGAGGGTAGGTGATATATATTGTATAGGTAGTTGATCTATGTTATATAGGTAAAGTTGTATATTATGCAGGTAGGTGCTGTATAAGATTCTGCTTTAATATCGCACTAAGGTATGAGTTCTAGTTCGAATAAGTGTTCAGGGGCAACACAAATAAGTCTTTTGCAGTGAAAGGAATAATCTCAGCTATTCTGCTGATTCAAAGTGTCAGAAACACACAGAAAAGTGCTGTGATCGGCTTTGTCGTTTCTCCTCACCTTTTGGATTTGTGCATTACTCCCTCAAGTCTATTATGTTTGCTTGTACTATTGACCTATGAAAAAATGTAAACGGTTACCCTTTAACTTCCAAGTGCATATGTAGTAGTAAACCTTCTCAGCTTCTTTTGGGCTTATAAACAGGGAAGGTTCAACCTCAGGTTGGCCCAGTCTCCATGGGTATTTCAAACAAGTGTGTGAGGGAACAGCCTGAGAGTTTCCTCCACATGGTCTGGGATTAACTAACTCAAGTCCTTAACTTCTGGGGAGGATGGGGTTACCAATTTAATTTCTTCCATGTGGATTCCCTCTATCCTTATTATATAGGGTGATTCAGAAAGGATGGTGCATAAGTACAGGCCTGAATGCACACGGCCGTGTTCCGCGGCCGAGAGCGGTCCGTGGTATGCCGCGCTGGATTCCTGTTCAGAGCAGGAGCGCACGGCGTCATTGGTTGCTATGACGCCGTGCGCCTCATGCCGCCGCTGCACTACAGTAATACACTCGTATAGTGCGCCGTGCGCTCCTGCTCTGAACAGGAATCCAGCCCGGCATACCACGGACTGCTCTCGGCCGTGGAACACGGCCGTGTGCATTTGGCCTAACTGTCATATTTTCATCAAAAAATCTATTTTAGCATATGTTACTGCTGCAGCAGCATTATGCATAAAGCAATCTTTAGTTTCTTCACATACCACTGTTTTCCTTGAGTTTTCCCCTTAGTTACGGCTGTTTTGACTCCTACATTATGAGGACCTTCTCAAGATGGCTCCTCTGACAGTTCTCAGAGGCCAAAACTGCATTCCCCTTTAGGTCACATACAAACTTGCTGTAGCCAGCAGCTTCCTGCCAGCCAATCAGATTGGATTACTGAGAGACACGCCTCCTCATTACTGAGAGACAAGCCTAATGCAGGCATGCAGTGTGAAGGACCTCCCCTCTGTCTTCCTAGCCGGAGACAGATGAGCCATAGCAACGGTCTTTTAAGGGCGGCTGGGCACAAATGCAGGAGAAAGACTGTCCCTTGGGCACAAAGGCAAGTGATTCACATATGAATATAAAGTTGATTTTACAGTGTTTGAAATGCGGACAGGGGGTACACTTATATGATTGGCATACACATTATAAGACCTATGACAGCATATGAATATCTAAATATGTTTTTTAGGGCCTGTCAGTGTCCCCTTAAAGTAAACAAAGTTTGCTCTTATAAAATGAAAGCTGTGCTGTGATTGGTTGCTATGGGCAGTCAGTTTTCATTTAGACAGTTTTCTTGAATCTGCCACTATGTGTTCAGGTTAGTTTAAACCTGTACACAAAGGGGCAGGTTTAATAAGGCGACATAGCTGCTTAAAAAATCTTTCTGCTTGTTTGCAAGAATGGGGTCTGTTGTGGCAGCACAGTGAAATTTTCATAATAACATTTCATGTTGGGTGAAACAGTTTGATACAACTGGTTGCTTATGTTGTTCAGACCGCCAAAAGATTTTGGAAGAGACAGTGAACAGGATTCCAGCTATGTACGAGCATAGTCCTAGAAGGTCAACCAGGCTAACTAGTATGAACCTACACAAGTGCCACAAACCTTGGTGTGGAATATCTTACGAAAACATCTGTGTTGTAAACCATACAGATTAAAAATTCTTCAGGAGCTGAAACCAGACAACAAACCGAAACGCCATGATTTTTGCAATGACTTGCAGGGCCTGTTAGAAGAGGACAAATTTGCTGACCTGCTGGTGTTCTGCATTGAGGCTACCTTTCACCTCAGTGGGAAGGTCAATTGCCACAATCACATGAGAGACTCCTGTGAAGTAAATGTGTTCTGTGCAAAGTGCAGGCACAAAGTCTACGGTCCCTTCTATTTTTTTAAAGGATACTGTCACTGGCCACTCCAACTTGGAAATTTTAAGGGAATGGCTCATGCTGCAGATTGAGGAACATCTTCCAAATGTAGCCTATCAGCAAGATGGTATTCCTCATTTACGGATGGATGTTTGCAGATATACCTGAATGAAACTCTAACAGAATGTAGGATCGGCGGGGCCGGAATAAATGATTTACCGCTGTTGCTCTGGCCTCCTCGATGACCAGCTCTAACAGCCTGCAATTTCTTTCTGTGGGGCTACATCAAGAACAGTGTTTCTGCCACCCTAGCCACAGGATCTAAACAACTTGAGTTGACGCATTGCTAAACAACCTGAGTTGACGCAAGTGGAGTCCATATCTGAGAATGTGCTGACACTTGTCTAGACAGAATTTGACTAGAGCCTAGACATCTGCCATGTCGCCAATGGAGCTCAGATGTTTAGTGTATAGATAAAACTTAGATGGTGTGTCTTTTCATGTTAATAAATTTGTGTTATGGTCTCTAAGTTATGAATACCAAGGCTATAATTTTACACCATTCTATTTGAAATACCCTGTATATTTTTACTACAACAATATATATGGAGATACTGTAATATGCATTAGGTCTCTTTCAGAAACAGGTTGTACTTTTTACCGACATGAGTTGTTTGTAGACTCCAGTACATCCAACTACTAAACCTTTAAACTGCAGTATACTGAAGAATTGTGTCCACATAAGCTGCAAGCAATCATTGGCCTCAAACTTATAGAGCAGGGATCAGCAACCTTCGGCACTCTAGCTGCTTTGAAACTACAACTCTCATCATGTAAACATACTCTACTGTTCTTCTAACTCCCATAGAAGTGAATGAAGCATTCTGGGAGTTGTAGTTTCACAGCAGTAGGTTTCTATAGAGTATGTTCCCCATTATATAAGTGAGTATCAAAATACCTCAAAAATGTTAAACACTGCAAAAGTCAGTATAATATACAATACAAATCTACAAATCTTCAGAGCTGTCTGCTAGTGCCCTTATTTGCATGAATCATAAGATGGTTAAGACACATCCTTGACAGGTGGTGAAAGCCCTCTTATTATTATTCAAGGTTATATCCTTGGTTAAAGCTTTAGTTTGATTTGCCTGCTTTGCACTTTAAAATACTTGTTGTGGATTTTCGAAAGCCTGGAAATAAAATTTTCCCACATATGAGCAGTTTAAAAATAAATCACAATTTGGCAACTTGGGAATGAATTTGACGTTGTGTTTGCTGAATGATGAGTCTTCTCATCTCGTACGGGCTCAAAGACAGTATTCCCAGGACACTAGTGCTTGTGTTTAATAATACACAAATGCAGTTAAAGGTCCTCACTTCCTTATCAATGACTCAAATACTTCTACTGTGTCTCCAGAGACTGGTTCGTACAGGGTAATGCCATCTCCATTCCAGAGATCATCATTTATCAGAAGAGATATCTATACAAAATGTCATATTTTACCTTGTCGGGATCCAATTAAGCGTCTGTTAAAAAAAAAAAAACAGGGAAACCAGAGTACAGCTTAATGCAGGCTTGAAGAATAGAATTTCCCGATCTATTTATCTATGTAGAACACATCACTATAGTCCTTGTTACTGACAATATCATCATTATTTTAGACTGGTAGTCATAAATGGTCAGCTTTATCTTTGCTGATGTCTTAAAAAAATACCTTTTTATAGGAAGTTCTGTCCACTTGTATAGTGAATATTTTGTGCAACTATTCATATAATAAATGTATACAATTTTGGTGACACAAATCAATCTGTAATCATAACCACTGCTATAACGATAGCGACTGAATGCAAAAAACCTGTTGAGACATTGCGAGAAACAATTCTATTAGGTTCACATGGCTACATCACTTTCCTCCAATCTAATCAGCTAAGGAGCTCCAGGAGAGGAATGTTATTTGGACCAGAAAATGAAATATGTAGTTAAGATTCCAAGTGAGACATTGTCCAACTGGAATAGTATGCTGCCTACAAGCAGACTAATGTTTGACTGATTTCTTTTGGTCAGTAAAAGGAAATTATTCTGAGGGTCCAACCTCCATCTATACAGAATATGTAGTTATTGTATCGGGACATATGATTCTGACTTGAGCCTACCCTTGGGATGCAAGATTAATGAACTGAAATTACTTCCAACATACAGATAATGCAAGATGTAACAGATGTCTGAATCATCTTGGGTCAGTCCCATCTTTTCTTTAGGAGGGCCCTTTCTCACTTAAATGTTTAGTGTCGTTGGTATAAAGAGGTTTAAAGAACTTTCTTTTACCAGTTGACCATTATATGAAGAATATATGACAACAAATAGAAGTATCAGCAATGCATCAATACATACAATACATACAAACAGCATTGCAAACATACTTATATGACCTTTGTGATATTTCTAGATGTGCAGAAAATGAACTTTTATTGTTGAGAATGGCTGCCAAGTGCCCAGCTGTTCAGGCTTTGATTTTCAAAGTGACCAAGCGTTCCTCCCCAGGGTTCTTCTCTCCCTGATATCACAGGGATGCTCCTCTCGGGCAGGTACCATCTGATATGCTTCCAGCATCAGAACAAAATAGCTGTCACGGCGCGGTGTGGGTGGTACACTCCACACCGAAAACAGGAGGGAAGGGAAAAGGTACTAGGCCTGGAAACTAGGGAAAGGGGAGAGGTCACCACCTAGTAAATCGCTAAACCGAGCCCTGACTACAATCAGTATGAACAGACCTAGATGATAGGAATGTTCATACGCAGGAACCTAGAACCCTATCTGACCCTAAAGGGCCCTGGAAATAATGTCAGGACAAAAGATGACCTGTTCCTTGTAAGCTGAAGGAACAGGAGACTCCCTCAGGCCTCATACCAAAAGATAGGGGAATACAACAAAAAAGAAATAGGAAAAAGACACTTAACTCCGAAGTATGCGGATGAGCAAGGAACTCAGTGGAGAATCAAACACCAGCACTTCCACAACCAGAAAGGAGCTGTCAACCGCATAGCATGACGGGTGAGAGGAGACTAAATAAGGAGGTGGAATGACCACTTAAGCTACACCTGAGACAAGAGGTGTGGTCATAACCAGCAACAACACAGAAACAAGTGAAACCAAAGAGGCTGTCAGATCACATCACGTGTAGCCAGTCTCTTAGATCTTCTGACCCCTGTCATCGGAGAGACCGTGACAATAGCTCCCTGATGGGATCACCCACATAAGAGAATGTACTGCGCAGGGAGCACAGCAGAGGGTGCCTTTGTGAGAGTTGCAGAAGCATTCCCATGATTTCAGGGAGTGAAGAGGAAGCATGTGGAAGAGCACTTGGGCACTTCGGAAATAAAAGATCGCCAAGCTGGGCACATGGCAGCCTTTTCATATAACATTTATTTTTTATTGGCCCGTGTTTAGAAATAGTTTGAGTGGCACTGCGTTTAACTTCCTCTGCCCTATGAACGGGCTATGTCATATGTGCAACACAGGTGCAATCTTTAGCCACCTGGCGGTGCTCTGCCCACAGAAAACTTGTAGCCAATATAAACAAAAAGATATATACAGGCAGCACTCACCATTCTCAGTAACATTCTCAGGGCGGACAAACATACAGTGCAGTGTAAGGATATACGGCCGTCGCCGTATATCCTTACACTGCACTATGTTTTTGTCCGCTCAAGCCATTTTTGTATCCAACTTTTATGTATCCAGCCATGATGTACCCAGCTTTATGTACTCAGCCCTGGAGGAAATAAAGGAAGTTTGCACCGAATGGTGAGTGCCGCCTGTATATATCTTTTTGTTTATATTAATTTTTTATTGTTTATTTTTATATTTATTATGGAGAATTGAATTAGAATTTTTATATATTTTTAACTTTTGTATTTCATTAGATTTCTTCTCACATACAATACTGTGAATTAATACAGTAGTACATGTGTAATTCAGTATATTCTAATGCACTGCTGACACCTGCAGGCCAACATTGGAATATATCTGTGATCAGCCTGGTAGCCTCACACAGGCTCCAGCCTATTACATCCAACAATTGGCTTTCCCGATCTGAGCCCACCTCAGAGGCCATAGACACTATTGACCACAGCATTTGAGGGATTAAACATCTGTGATTGGCGTTATCATCAATCATAGACATTATCCCTGGGTGTCTGCTGTGTGAAACAACAGAAACTTGGTGCCTATGGCGCTTGCTCTGGAGTGGATCTTTAAAGACCCAACTTGCATTGAACACGTATGACGGAAGTTGGGAAGGGTTTAACCATGGCATCTGAGGAATAAAATGTCCATGATCAAGGTCATCTCCTATCATAGACACTGCCGGCAGATGTATTCTGTAAAACAGCAGGCACTTGTGCCTGATCGGCTCTTGAGTGAGCACTATGCTGACACTTTATATACATGTACAGCGGATTTCAAAAAGGAGTTAATCAAGTTACTGTCCAGATATATCCATTGTCCTAAAGCGGGCGATAATATTGGCTAAATCTGCCTTACCATTAGGAGGATGAAGGATTGGGGTGCTGCACTTCTAAGGGAATATACTGTAAACTGCTGCAATAGGTTATAAGTGGAGATGAGCAAAGTATTGGAAAACTCGATTTGGCTGCTTCGCTGAATTTAACAAAAAAAATTTGCTTTGTGACTAATTACTTTGTCGAGAAGTGCATTTCTTAGTAAGTAGTGGATGCAATGATAGGGAACGGCCATTGCACCCCGCCCCCACTCCCCCAATCAATGTACCCCTCAGATGCCGCGTTCATAGCTGGTCGTGGCATCTGACATTAATATTACAGTGTAAAATAAAAATAAATAAATAAAATCATACCTCATCCATTTGATCGCCAGCCGTCGCCATCTTGATTGAAGATCCAGCATGAAATCTCGAGTGGCCCATGATGGCATCATTAAGTCAGCAAGGGATTCCGTGCAGAATATTCAATCAAGAAGGCAGCAGGCAGCTCTTCGCACTCAAACATATGATGTAAGTATGATTTATTTTATTTTTTACCTCCATTCTGGGAAAATTGATTTGTTACCACATAGCACAAGGAAATTCGGCTTTGCGGAGAATCAAATTATCCCTGAAATTTGAATCAAAGTCCACTGCGTGGACTTCGATTCGCTCAACACTAGTTATAAGGGATTTAGGGGATATATGAATGTGGGGGGGGGGGGCAGTTGGATTATCTGTCATCTGAATGCCGAGCCTAAGACATTTCATACATGTACAGGGTAAAAACAATTGAAATTCTCAGACAAACACATATTCCTATTGTGATGCCATCATTTCATGTGGCCTACATATTATGGTTTATCTTAAATTATCACAGCAATTGTAATGCAGAAAAAAATTATGTTTCATTATTAATAGGGTTTGAATGTGATATAATATAATAGATTTACTGTATATTATATATAAATGAACCATACCAGAGATCAAGCTTGGGGGGTCTAAAGATATATCTGCAAATTACTCCAATTTCAACCTTTCAACAACAAAAAAACACTTTGCACTATTTCGTTCACTTTTATTATCCATATGGCTTATAATGGTGAGACTACCCCTTTAAAGGGCATTTAGTGGCTCTAATAACATCAATGAACTGGAGACTTGTATCAGTGTCTTTAGTCTCAGACCCATATTTTCATTTTTGGAGTTGTCTGGAGTAGAAATACCACTTTCTAAAATACATTATTAAAGTATTCTAATAAGGCCTCATGCACACGGCCGTTGCAGCCGAAAACAGCAGGTCTTCAAAATGTGGGCACCGGCCATGTGCTCCACGCATCACGGATGCGGACCCATTAACTTGAATGCAGTGTTGAACGGAGTGCTTCCGTGGTGTTTCTGTCCGTGCCTCCGCACCGCAAAAAAAATAGAAGTTCTATTTTTTTTTGCGGTGTGGACGGATCACGGACCCATTCAAGTTGAATGGGTCTCGATCTGTCCCGCCCACCGCACGGACATTGTGGACCGCAAGTTACAACAGCCTTTTGCATGAGGCCTAATAAAGAGGTTTCTTATGCAGGTCAGTCATCTATTAAAAAGAGTTGAGTGTATCTACAAAGAACATGTCACTCCCTAGAGAACCCAGCTTGTCTGTGCATCAAACAGGTTATGTATTGATATCAAAGGGGACAGGTGAGTAGCTTAACACTTTGTCTTTTTAGCGGTCAGCCTCATTCAATTATACTCAGCAGCTAACTTCTTCTTAAGTTTCTTACTCATATGTGCTTACTAACTGTAGCTTAGAATCTAGTAATATTAACCACTTAAGGACTTCGGCCGTATATGTACAGTGGATGTCAGGTCTTTAAAGATGGCAAACACTCCAAAGCCAAACAGGCACCATAGCTGCTGGGTGCCTACTATTACGCACAGCAGACACCCAGAGGCTTTGCCCATAATCGATCATGGAATTTTAACTCTCAGTTGCCATGTTAAATTGAGTGGTGAAATCCTGGGAGTGCTGTGCTCCCCGGACTCCATTGGCTCCCCCACTCTGAGATTAAGGAAGCCATTCAGGTACTACGACAGCTTTAGGCCTTCTGAAGGCTCCAAGGCCTGCCACAGTGTAGTTCCTGTAAAATTCCATAGGAACATAGGAACCCTCCCATAGGCTGCAGTGTTAAATCATTGCAATCTATGGAAGAAGTGATCAGACAGCAGACAGTGGCATGTTAAAGTGGAGGACTTAATATAAGTGTAAAAAAAAAAAAGGGTTGTCAAAACATAATATATAAAAGATATAACATTTCAAATCAAGCCCTTTCTCTATTTTAAAAATAAAAATAAACAACAAAAAAAAAGATTAGCATCACTGCATCCCAAAATACCTGAACTATTAAAATATAAATTCATTTATCCCGTATGGTGAATGCTGTAATGGAAAAAATCAAAATGGCAGATTCACAGTTTTTTGGTCACTACAAAAAATTTACTAAAAAGTGATCAAAAAGTCATACGCACTCCAAAAATGGTATCAATAAAAACTACAGAAAAAAATTAGCTCCGTAGACTTAAATATAAAAAAAAGTTATGGGGGTCAGAATATGGCAATGCAAAGAAAAAATGTAATAAAAAAAAAAAAATGTATGTCTTAAACCACAAGAAAAACTATATAATGTGGTATCTCTGTAATCATACTGACCTGGAGAATCAAAATAACAAGCTAGTTTTACTGCATAAGGAGCACCATCAAAGATCTGAAACATTTTCTACATACACAAAAGACACATTACTCTCAAATATTGTTCACAAATCTGTCTAAATCTGTGCTAGTGAGCACTTCTCCTTTGCCGAGTTAATCCATCCCACCTCACAGGTTTGGCATATCAAGGTGCTGACTAGACAGCATGAATATTGCACAGGTGTGCCTTAGGCTACTTTCACACCTGCGTTCAGGTGTCCGCTCGTGCGCTCCGTTTGAAGGGGCTCACGAGCGGTCCTGAACGCAGCCGCCCGGCCCTGATGCATTCTCTATGGAGGCGGATCCACTGAGAATGCATCCGCCTGCCAGCACTCAGCCTCCGCTCCGCTCAGTGAGCGGACACCTGAACGCTGCTTGCAGCGTTCGGGTGTCCGCCTGGCCGTGCGGAGGCGAGCGGATCCGTCCAGACTTACAATGTAAGTCAATGGGGACGGATCCGCTTGAAGATGACACCATATGGCTCAATCTTCAAGCGGATCCGTTCCCCATTGACTTACAATGTAAAGTCTAAACGGATCCGCTCAGGCTACTTTCATAGTTAGAAAATTTTCTAAGTTTTAATGCAGACGGATCCGTTCTGAACGGATGCGAACGTCTGCATTTTAGGAGCGGATCCGTCTGATGAAACATCAGACGGATCCGCTCCTAACACTAGTGTGAAAGTAGCCTTAGACTGCCTACAATAAAAGACCTCTCTGAAATGTGCAGTTTGATCACAGCACAATGCCACAGATGTCACAACGTTTGAGGGAGCGTGCAATTGGCATGCTGACTGCAGGAATGTCTACCAGAGCTGTTGCCCGTGCAATGAATGTTTATTTCTCTACCATAAGCCGTCTCCAAAGGCGTTTCAGAGAATTTGGCAGTACATCCAACCGGCCTCACAACCGCAGACCACGTGTAATCACACCAGCCTAGGACCTCCACATCCAGCATGTTCACCTCCATGATCGTCTGAGACCAGCCACCTGGACAGCTGCAGCAACAATCAGTTTGCATAACCAAAGAATTTCTGCACAAACTGTCAGAAACCGTCTCATCTGCATGCTCGTGGGGTTTTGGTATGGACAGGCGTATGTTATGGACAATGAACACAGGTGCATTTTATTGATGGCATTTTGAATGCACAGAGATACCGTGACGAGATCCTGAGGTCCATTGTTGTGCCATTCATCCACAACCATCACCTCATGTTGCAGCATGATAATGCCAGGATCTGTACACAATTCCTGGAAGCTGAAAACATCCCAGTTCTTGCATGGCCAACATACTCACCGGACATGTCACCCATTGAGCATGTTTGGGATGCTCTGGATCGCCGTATACGACAGTGTGTTCCAGTTCCTGCCAATATTCTGCAACTTCGAACAGCTAATGAAGAGGAGAGGACCAACATTCCACAGGCCACAATCAACAACCTGATCAACTCTATGCGACGGAGATGTGCTGCACTGCGTGAGGCAAATGGTTGCCACGCCAGATACTGACTAGTTTTCTGAAACCCCTCCCCCACGACCCGAGAAAGGCAAAACTACGCACATTTCAGAGTGGTCTATTATTGTGGGCCATTTAAGGCACACCTGTGCAATATTTATGCTGTCTAATCAACACCTTGATATGCCAAACCTGTGAGGTGGGATGGATTATCTCGGCAAAGGAGAAGTGCTCACTAACACAGATTTAGACAGATTTGCGAACAATATTTGAGAGTAATGGGTCTTTTGTGTATGTAGAGAATGTTTCAGATCTTTGAGTTCAGCTCATGCAAAATGGGAGCAAAACCGAAAGTGTTGCGTTTATATTTTTGTTAAGTGTATATTACACAGTGTCAGTACATGACACAACAGGAGAGATTTATCAAAACTGGTGTAAAGGAACACTGGTTTAGTTGCCCATAGCAACTAAACCAGGAGCTCTAAAAAATAAAAAGTGGAATCTGATTGGTTGCTATGGGCAAATTGGCCAGTTTTCCTTTACAGTAGTTTTGATAAATCTCCCCCAACATGTTATATTAGTACAGAAAAACCTTTAAATATGTCATAAAGGATGTCCAATTAGAAAAGATAGATTGTGCTATAGTATTCCATTCAAAATATACTCTAATATATATATATATATATATATATATATATATATATATATTTATATACAGTCAGGTCCATAAATATTGGGACATCAACACAATTCTAACATTTTTGGCTCTATACACCACCACAATGAATTTGAAATGAAACAAGCAAGATGTGCTTTAACTGCAGACTGTCAGCTTTAATTTGAGGGTATTTACATCCAAATCAGGTGAACGGTGTAGGAATTACAACAGTTTGCATATGTGCCTCCCACTTATTAAGGGACCAAAAGTAATGGGACAGAATAATAATCATAAATCAAACTTTCACTTTTTAATACTTGGTTGCAAATTCTTTGCAGTCAATTACAGCCTGAAGTCTGGAACGTATAGACATCACCAGACGCTGGGTTTCATCCCTGGTGATGCTCTGCCAGGCCTCTACTGCAACTGTCTTAAGTTCCTGCTTGTTTTTGGGGCATTTTCCCTTCAGTTTTGTCTTCAGCAAGTGAAATGCATGCTCAATCGGATTCAGGTCAGGTGATTGACTTGGCCATTGCATAACATTCCACTTCTTTCCCTTAAAAAACTCTTTGGTTGCTTTTGCAGTATGCTTTGGGTCATTGTCCATCTGAACTGTGAAGCTCCGTCCAATGAGTTCTGAAGCATTTGGCTGAATATGAGAAGATAATATTGCCCGAAACACTTCAGAATTCATCCTGCTGCTTTTGTCAGCAGTCACATCATCAATAAATACAAGAGAACCAGTTCCATTGGCAGCCATACATGCCCACACCATGACACTACCACCACCATGCTTCACTGATGAGGTGGTATGCTTAGGATCATGAGCAGTTCCTTTCCTTCTCCATACTCTTCTCTTCCCATCACTCTGGTACAAGTTGATCTTGGTATCATCTGTCCATAGGATGTTGTTCCAGAACTGTGAAGGCTTTTTTAGATGTTGTTTGGTAAACTCTAATCTGGCCTTCCTGTTTTTGAGGCTCACTAATGGTTTACATCTTGTGGTGAACCATCTGTATTCACTCTGGTGAAGTCTTCTCTTGATTGTTGACTTTGACACACACACATACACCTACCTCCTGGAGAGTGTTCGCGATCTGGCCAACTGTTGTGAAGGGTGTTTTCTTCTCCAGGGAAAGAATTCTTCGGTCATCCACCACAGTTGTTTTCTGTGGTCTTCCGGGTCTTTTGGTTTTGCTGAGCTCACATGTGCGTTCCTTCTTTATAAGAATGTTCCAAACAGTTGTTTTGGCAATGCCTAATGTTTTTGCTATCTCTCTGATGGGTTTGTTTAGTTTTTTCAGCCTAATAATGGCTTGCTTCACTGATAGTGACAGCTTTTTGGATCACATCTTGAGAGTTGGCAGCAGCAGATTTCAAATGCAAAAAGCACACTTGAAATGAACTCTGGACCTTTTATCTGCTCATTGTAATTTGGATAATGAGGGAATAACACACACCTGGCCATGTAACAGCTGAGAAGCCAATTGCCCCATTACTTTTGGTCCCTTAACAAGTGAAAGGTGGTGTATAGAGCCAAAAATGTTAGAATTGTGTCGCTGTCCCAATATTTATGGATCTGACAGTATATATATATATATATATATATACACAGTACAGACCAAAAGTTTGGACACACCTTCTCATTCAAAGAGTTTTCTTTATTTTCATGACTATGAAGGCATCAAAACTATGAATTAACACATGTGGAATTATATACATAACAAACAAGTGTGAAACAACTGAAAATATGTCATATTATAGGTTCTTCAAAGTAGCCACCTTTTGCTTTGATTACTGCTTTGCACACTCTTGGCATTCTCTTGATGAGCTTCAAGAGGTTGTCCCCTGAAATGGTCTTCCAACAGTCTTGAAGGAGTTCCCAGAGATGCTTAGCACTTGTTGGCCCTTTTGCCTTCACTCTGCGGTCCAGCTCACCCTAAACCATCTCGATTGGGTTCAGATCCGGTGACTGTGGAGGCCAGGTCATCTGGCGCAGCACCCCATCACTCTCCTTCATGGTCAAATAGCCCTTACTTTCAAAGTTATCCCAATTTTTCGGCTGACTGACTGACCTTCATTTCTTAAAGTAATTATGGCCACTCGTTTTTCTTTACTTAGCTGCTTTTTTCTTGCCATAATACCAATTCTGACAGTCTATTCAGTAGGACTATCAGCTGTGTATCCACCTGACTTCTCCTCAACGCAACTGATGGTCCCAACCCCATTTATAAGGCAAGAAATCCCACTTATTAAACCTGAAAGGCCACACCTGTGAAGTGAAAACCATTTCAGGGGACTACCTCTTGAAGCTCATCAAGAGAATGCCAAGAGTGTGCAAAGCAGTAATCAAAGTAAAAGGTGGCTACTTTGAAGAACCTAGAATATGACATATTTTCAGTTGTTTCACACTTGTTTGTTATGTATATAATTCCACATGTGTTAATTCATAGTTTTGATGCCTTCAGTGTGAATCTACAATTTTCATAATCATGAAAATAAAGAAAACTCTTTGAATGAGAAGGTGTGTCCAAACTTTTGGTCTGTACTGTATATATATATATATAGAGAGAGAGAGTAAATAATTCTGCATCAGAAATATTGTATAATCAAGGAATGTGCATTTTATTTTGTAGCCCATTACGCAGGAGAACAACATTAATGTGTTATCATTTCATCAATTTTCCCCTATATGAACCTGGCTGCTGCTCTGGCATTTTAATTTTTAAACACAAGGCTAGTTTGATTATAAGATATCAGCAAGATTCCAGATCTGCAAAGAAATCTTTTAGAGGAAACATAAAACAAGGATGAGAGTAAAAAAAACAAAATCTGATGCAGCAGATGGTAAGTGCCATATGGATGAACTAAATACAGAGAGGAATGTTATTTGTGAAAATAAGCCATTTCTTCCAATGATCCTGACTCAAAACAATCAGTAATTAACTGATGCTATTAGCATCCAATTTTCTCTCCCAAGGTTCTTTTTTTTTTTCATAATGTAGATATTTGACTGTGTCTGCTGGGAAATTATTTTGTGTCATTGTGTGCCTCACTGTATAACATGGAACAATAAAAATACAATGAACTTCTGCCTGAACATTTACTTTGTACAGATGCCTTGAAAGATGTAAGAACTTGTACTACTTACTTAGCCAAGGTCAGAGAGAAGTTTTCTCCTGATTCCAAAAGTGCAGATGTTGGCAGCTGCTGCCATAATAACGTAAGTTAACATG
Source organism: Bufo bufo (assembly GCF_905171765.1). Lineage (NCBI taxonomy): Eukaryota > Metazoa > Chordata > Amphibia > Anura > Bufonidae > Bufo > Bufo bufo. The sequence continues at coordinate 340,801,431 of NC_053391.1, read as the reverse complement.
GTAATGCTCTAAAGAACTATTCCAGTCGTTGGTGTTGTGCCTTTATTGTGATGCCATTGTTGTAGTGTGCCTATTGCCACTCACGAACATGTAGGGATAGCTGTTTAAACAAAAAGACATAAATTGGCACTTGCCAATTTGACATGGCCCAAATTAACATCAATTGGTAACAGGTTGGGTGGCACTCCAACTGGGTAGATGCGTAGGTATCAGGAGACGGTTCCCAGGCCGAGTTACAATAGAAAAATTTAAACTCCTGTAATCCACTAGATTTCTTCAAGTGTTATTTAGCCTTCTTCAGAACACTGGATGAGCTGCACTGTGTCGAGAATTGAAAGTAGGGTAAAGTACCCACAGCCAGTAGCAGATAGAGTAGAGGAACAAAAAATGGTCCTGGTGTGTTGGGCTCTGTGGCCCTGGTCAGCACTGGGTTTAAACTGGGAAGCAGCCATATAGGAATGGCACCATTCCTATAGGGCTGCTGCCTAGTTCAAACCCAGCGCTGACCAGGGCCACAGAGCCCAACACACCAGGACCAATTTTGGTTCCTCTACCCTATCTGCTACTGGCTGTGGGTACTTTACCCTACTTTCAATTCTCCACACAGTGCGGCTCATCCAGTGTTCTGAAGAAGGCTTAATCCCGAAAACTTTCATTACATTTTATTTGAACTGGAAATCCGCTTGTTAAATAAAATACAACACTTGAAGTAATCTAGTGGAGTACAGGAGTTTTAATTTTTCCAAATTATCATCAGCTATGCTTTCAGTTTCGGTTTGCCATGCTGTTGACTGGATATTAAAATATTACCAAAATTGCCAAAACAGTAAAGCAATTCTATGCCAAAAATTGTTCTGAAGATTTTTTGCTCTCTTTAAGATGAAGAGTAGTGGCTGTCGTCTGTGTTGTATCGCTACATTAGCTTTGTACTGAGGATGGCGTCTCTCTATTTATGGTTCATGCATATATTTTCCTTATTTAGTTTTTTTCACTCATGAATACAAGAAACAATAATTCCAAGAATGAACAGCCACAGACAAGTTGAAAGGAAATGGTCATGATGGAACATGGCCGTGAACTACTATAATGCGTGGATAGCTAAAGAAACTTATTGTAAGGACACGTGCTAATGAAGCATCTAGGAGTCATGCTGTGCTGTTTCTTGGCACTTAGGAGCCCGGCAGGTGCATTAAAATGGAGAGCATGAACCACTTGCAGGTTTACTACAGGGGAGTGAAAGTGATATCAAAGAAGTATATAACTGGAATCTGTAGCTCTTCAGCTAATCACACATTATAGTAGTTCAGAGCTATTTGTCATGGTGACAGATTCACTTTAAGACTAGTAAATGGGCAATAATGATGATTCTACTTTGTCCCTTGAGATTACTCCCATTGGTCAATTTTACTGTTATACTAAATTAAAATCTAATAAAATTACTAAAACATTGCCAAATAATAGGCAACCATCTTGGTTACTATGCTATAACTGCATATGAAGCCTAAAGGGGCTTGTCTCACAAGCAACTCCTTTTTAAAAGGTCTAACTTTAGAAATCTCTAGCAGTCAGCTCCTCTTCAAGATGGAGGCAGTGACCACCAAAGGTAAAATGTAGCATTGCATGCTGGCTATTCAAGTTAATTGCTCACCATACAAAACAAGGACAGGCTGGCTCCACCAGAGCAGCTCTCAACTCTAGCTTATATGAATAATGTCCATGTGCCTTAATTAAACAATCCTATAATAAGTCGTTTTCTTCCAAAGAGTATGTCATTTTTTTCTTAAATTCTGTGTAATTGTATTATTTTGACATTATTCCTTCACAGAATATATGTGTGCACTTAATTTAGTGTCCACTTTATTAAAACTGCTTTTGATTTAATGCTTACTAAGCGTTTTTTGTCTGGCCGATTCCCAGTATTCAATGCTGGAACAGTCTGCTGGAAGTCTGTAGAGCACATGTGAAAGTAGCCTAACAAATAATGGATGATGGATGGATGACAACTGAAAATGACAGACAGACCCAGAACTATATGCAAGCCTACATTGTTATACAGAGTTGTATACAATAGCAATGAGGATTTATATGTTTGTGGTCAATAGAAAACTTGAAACTCCCCTTGGGTACAGTAATGGTAGAAATGGGTGCTTGTTACCTAGCTGGTTCATGTACAGACGACAATTTGGAAACAAGCTGAATATCATATGTAAAACTTCCTAGGAGGACAATTCATGGAATTTAGCTGCTCAATTGACATGTCGGCTGGACAACTATGACACAGTATATACTATATATCCAAGTTTATGGAGAAGACAGACAAGCAGCTGCCAGACACATTCTTCTTCTGGAAAAGCATCTTGTGAAAAAACATATTGAAGATCCTTTTTTACTCCTTTGGAACATTATTATTGACAGCACAGTAACCAATAAATATTAGATTGTCAGCACAGCATATGAAATCTCCGGGATTTACCTAGAAGAAATTTGATATCTATGGCAAGCTTAAAAAGGAGCTGTCACTTCTCGTGACATGTCTGTTTTAGCAATAAAATGCATTCCTCATGTAATAACAATTCTAGAGTATCTATGTTTATGACTCCATGTTGTGCTATTCCTTTATTATTCCTTCTACAAGTTATGAATGAATGGGGGTGTACCTGCACAGTGTGACACTGACATCACTGATTGGATATAGTCCGACTGTGAAGGGACACTCACTCCAAATTGTAACACCCAGTGAACTTTCATTGCAAACTGCTAGTATTTCATTTTTGACTTTCAGGAGGATTAATAAAGCAAAGGCACGTCACAGTCATAAAATAGCTGTTCCAGAATTGTTATTACAAGGGGATGCAAGTAGAGGTGACAGGTCCGCTTTACGACATTTCACAATTTTGTTTGGGAGCATTCTCCTCAAGAACAATCTATGTAGATGTTTAGAAGCCACAACTTAAGATTAAGAGTGGTGTCTTGTCTATGTGAAGCTGACGTAATTCTGTCTGTGTAATAGGCATGGATGAAGCCAAAGACTTTGCGGTTACATCTACTGATCTCCCCTTGCTATAGAAAGAATCCAGCTATAGATCAGATTCCTTTGAAGTGTGAAAATTACCCATAGGTCCACTTAACGTACATTCACAATGCGAAATCGACTTACATTTTCTCCCAAGTGTTCCACTGACTTTGGAAGATTAATTTCTAATTTGCTAGCTGAAGATAACAAATGAGCTCTGACAGTGAATCTGTTTATTTGACTTAATATTCACTTTGCCACCTTGTAACATTGCTATGCTCAATAAGCAGAACCCGATGTGTATCTAGGAGATGTCCCAGAGACGTGCTGCCAAACTATTACAATGCCATGTACTACAGCTAATTAATTTACTGTATATCTGTGCTTCAGCTCAGCATCAAATGGTAAGTATTCAGATCCTTTTTTTATTATGAAAATGAAGTGTTATCCTGTAGGTCAGAGATGCAGAACAGAGAATTCAATAGTACCACTACCATTGTGTTGAAATACAGGATGGCTTAAAGTCAGACCTGTCTTTTTCTGTATGTTTTTTTTATTTTATTTTTTTATAGTGTAGTGCTACGCTTTATTAACATACTGTATAGCATATGAAGTGTAAATGAAATCCATTTATTAGAGCATTGTTTTGTCTTCTGCTTCGCATATAGCGATATTTCTTCGTGTTCTGTCTCATTTTTACATCTGTTGTTTTGTACCTGCATATTCCAAGTAAACAACATATAGAAGGCATATGGAAATACTTTATATTCTAATCCTTTATTACAAGTAAATCTGTTAATGCTTATATTTGACAGAACAAAATCAGGCTTTTGTTTCCATATATATATATATATATATATATATATACAGTCAGGTCCATAAACATTGGGACATCAACACAATTCTAACATTTTTGGCTCTATAAACCACCACAATGGATTTGAAATGAAACTAACAAGATGTGCTTTAACTGCAGACTGTCAGCTTTAATTTGAGGGTAATAGCAGAAAATTACAAATATATCGTGGCTCACCCGTGTCTGTTAGTGTGGTCAAGGTGCTCTGTTTTTAGGATGTTTCACCTGATCATCCAATAAAACAATATATTACAATTGCATAAATAGAAGTAAAAAATAAAAACAGGCACTCACCAACTGGTATGTCTACAGTAGAATATTTATAGAATATATAGTAAAATATCGTATCACATAAAATTGTAAAACATATAAAATAGATTCTAAATTGATTACACTGAGATATGTCTATCTGTGATGGACAATGAGGTTCAAATATTGGTTGCTGCCATAAATAAATAAATAAATATATAAAGAAATTAAGTAATAATGATAACGTGAAAATTCATATAAGTGAATAAGGTGAAACAAATATATTAGCTGTGTCCATATGAAATTGTGAAACAAATAAACTAGCTGTGTCCATATAAAATTGTGTCCATATAGAATTGTTGCAGCAACTGAATAGTTTCCCTACATAAAGTTCAGTCCAATATATAATAGCGTTATTGTAGCAAAGTGACAAATATGTATCAGCACACAGAGTCCGCACTCCAAGTTTGATAATATAGGTAGTAATCGGGTTATAAGAATGGGGCGTCCCCCTCACTGTAAACCCTCTTACCTTGCCTTTCAGAATGCTTCTCACTGTGTATTTTCTGCTGCCGATGATAGTTAAATCCTTTGTACCACTCAATATGAGATCCGCTGTTTAGGATTTCAAATTTCCCGCTTGTAGCTCTCCGGTCTCGGCGTTCCACGTGATGTCAGTGCGTGTCACCTTCCCGGAAGCAGCATGCAGGGATCGCGTATTCTCGCGGTAATTCAACTCAGCTTTTCTTTTGCTGATATCCAGAGACTTATGTTAGCCGATGATTTGCCGATAATCTATGGAACTCTTTCCTTGGGTTCAGGTGGATAGTGTGTCACTCGCAGGGCCAGCCAGACGCGTTTCGAGGGGTCTCCCTCTTCCTCAGTGGCTATATGCGAGTGCTCCTACCCTCTTCTTTATATACTCCACTATCTCAAACCCCACCAAATACCCGGCATGGATTCTTAATCTTCATATATAGTACTTTATCCTATCTTCAATGTATATTGTTATAAATATCTCTATAGACAATTTTACCTTTATTGATAAACGAACATTAATAAAAGTTATGATAAAATTACACATAAAATTTGAAAATACATTCTAATTCAAAAATGTCTTTGGATTATGTTTCCTTCTTTTAGATCTCTCTATAATTCATAGATATTTCAGTCAGTCTTTGTTTTAGATTTCCCCAATATTAGATTCTTCAATTGTTGTATAAATATAGGTGCTCTAATGTATATTGTACAAAAAACGCATCGAATTTTATAAAAAACGCATCGAATTTTATAAAAACGCATCAAACTTGAAAAAAACGCATCAAACTTGAAAAAAACCGCATATGCGTTTTCGATGCGTTTTTTATATTTTCTGCTTCCCTGTGATTTTTTGTATTGTCCCCTATTAATTGAAGGCGAAAAATAATATATTTATTCTAGAGACAAAACTCAAATTTAGTTTCAATCTTAATATTGCCCCTTCTGACATCTGAATTGCCCGGATTACTGCGGAATAGATGATTTTCTACGGAATAGATGATTTTGGGGAGGGAGCCCAACCCCGAGGGGAGATCCTGGTGCTGCTAAACAGCCAAACTCAGGATGTCACCATCAGAGGAGGGCACCCATCCCCAATGCCTACAGGAAACCAAACAATTCAAAGTCTGAGTTGAGTCCTCGTAGGAGGAGGGTTTCAAAATCAAAAATTCTCCTAGATTCCTGCCTTGACATCCTGGCGATATGGTCTCCCCCTCTCCAGTGCACATCCACTTTTTCAAAAGCTGCGAAGACCATACCCTCAGGATTTTTATTATGGTATTCTTTATAATGCAGTGAGAGAGAATGCTTCTCATAGCCATTTCTTATATTTGTAATGTGCTCTGACAGTCTTTTTTTCAATGTGCGTTTTGTCCGTCCAATGTATTGTTTTTTGCACTGACACTCTATAACATACAAAATATTAGTTGAGCTGCAAGTCAGAAACTCCTTTATTTTCCATGTAAAGGCATTTACCCGTGATTGGACTTCAGTGGTCTTCTTGGGAAATGATGTGATTTTGCATATTGCACACTTCCCACATTTGTAGAAGCCACTCAAATTCAACCAACCCTGCATGGATAATTTATTCCTTTTATTCGGAACTGTTGGTGCTACTTTTAGGGACAAGTTTTGAGCTCTTGTGTATGTAATTTGAGGACCATTGCCAACCAAAGGGCCTATTAATCTATCACTCAATAGATAATGCCAATGTTTCCTCACAATTCCTTCTATTTTTCTATGTTGTTTATTAAAGGGTAATATCATTCTCAGCTGATCTTGTTCTTCTTTTTCTGTACCCTCTTTTGTTTTTTCTATAAAGAAAGTCTCTCTATGCACATTTTTAACTTTTGTGAGTGCATTATCCAATATATTGCTCGGATAATTTCTCTCTAGAAAACGTTTTTTCATAATTTCGGCCTCAGTTTCGAAATCGTTCACATCTGTACAATTTCTTTTTATGCGTTTAAATTGGCCCTTTGGTACTTCAAGCAACCATCTTGGTAGATGGCAGCTTGAAAACAGTATGTAGCTGTTTCGAGAGACCTCTTTTTGAAATGTGCTGCAGATAAGTTGTTTGTTCCGTACTTTAATTAGTAGGTCTAGGAATTCAATTCTCTCTAAACTTATATTGGCAGAAAACTTTAGATTATATGCATTGGTATCAATACCTGCAAGGAATGAGTCAAGATTCCCTCTTGTCCCCTTCCAGACAAATAGGATATCATCGATAAACCTATGCCAGAGTACCAGGCCTGCCCCCAGATTGGGCAAGATCTCTTCACATTCCCAATTTGCCATAAATAAATTCGCATAACTGGGGGCAAACCTGGTACCCATGGCAGTTCCCCTGGTCTGGAGGTAATAGTCCAGATTGTAAGCAAAATAGTTGTGGGTCAAGATAAATTTAACCCCATCTGCAATAAAATCTATTTGTTTCTCAGGGAAATCACTATGTATCTTTAGTTGGTTCCTCAATGCTTGTATTCCCTGATTATGGTTTATAACTGTGTAGAGGGAACTTACATCCAAAGTCCCCAATATCCAATCTTCTTCATATTTTAATCCCTCCACTATTTTAATAACTTGAGTTGTGTCTCTAATATATGCAAAGTTCTTTTTCACACTCGGCTGTAGAAGTTTGTCGATATATTCTGACAAATTCGAAATAGATAAATATAGACCAGTTGTAAATCACCATACAAATATAGGGATTAATGAAGATCATATTGGAGAAAATAGACAACATATAGAATATGAAATCCCAGTGAGAAACAGGTATGAACCAATTATGAATAACCATTTTTTAGATGGGACCCCCCCCGCACCACAAAGCGAAAACACGCCAAGCGAGACATGTAACACCGGAACGAGAAAAATCGCCCCCAAAAACGGTGCACTACCAAGAATTAAGTCACCAATACAATCTGAGATACAGAGATCAACAACAATACAATCTCAGGGAGGAAGATTATCAGGGCGGGAGGTCAAAATATACCCCAAATCGTCACCAACATCATTACGATCAAAGGGGACGAGGAGGGGAAAAAGAAAAAACAAGAAGGAATCACAGATAATAAAACTTCAGAAAGAAAAAGATTCAATCATTAATCTTAGTCAAACAACACTTACCCCAACACAGATTCAATTGTTGAACAAGGGACTTAAATTTGCCCCTACGGCACAAGCTAACAAATTTGATATCTATATTGGAATAGAAAAATTTGTTAGAAAATTGTGCCTAAAGAAACATTTTATGAGGAACCCTATAATTAGAAATTCTGTGGAGAATGATATCTTCACACACACAAATTTAAAAATCAAGAGTAAGATGTACCCGAGGCAACAAATAGGCCATGAGATGGCAGCATTTAAAAAGTCTGTAGAAAAAGATATAAGAAAGCTGAATATAAATGGAAGAATAGGAAACAATGTAACACCACAAGAAATACAGGCTTTAAAACAACTACAAAAGACTGAAAAAATTACTATACGGCCTGCTGACAAGGGAGGAGCCATTGTCATTTTGGAGACACAAAAATATGATGCAGAGTGTCAAAGACAGTTGTCAGATATTGACACTTACTCCAAACTGATGAAGGACCCCACAAAAGAATATACAGAACAGTTGGTGAACTATGCCAGAGATGGTTGGGAAAAGGGAATAATAAATGAACAGGAGTTTGGATTTATTAGTACCACCCACAGTAGACTACCAGTATTCTACTGTCTCCCAAAGGTTCATAAAGATCAAATGAACCCGCCTGGTAGACCAATCATCTCTGGTATAGGTTCACTAACTTCGAATTTGTCAGAATATATCGACAAACTTCTACAGCCGAGTGTGAAAAAGAACTTTGCATATATTAGAGACACAACTCAAGTTATTAAAATAGTGGAGGGATTAAAATATGAAGAAGATTGGATATTGGGGACTTTGGATGTAAGTTCCCTCTACACAGTTATAAACCATAATCAGGGAATACAAGCATTGAGGAACCAACTAAAGATACATAGTGATTTCCCTGAGAAACAAATAGATTTTATTGCAGATGGGGTTAAATTTATCTTGACCCACAACTATTTTGCTTACAATCTGGACTATTACCTCCAGACCAGGGGAACTGCCATGGGTACCAGGTTTGCCCCCAGTTATGCGAATTTATTTATGGCAAATTGGGAATGTGAAGAGATCTTGCCCAATCTGGGGGCAGGCCTGGTACTCTGGCATAGGTTTATCGATGATATCCTATTTGTCTGGAAGGGGACAAGAGGGAATCTTGACTCATTCCTTGCAGGTATTGATACCAATGCATATAATCTAAAGTTTTCTGCCAATATAAGTTTAGAGAGAATTGAATTCCTAGACCTACTAATTAAAGTACGGAACAAACAACTTATCTGCAGCACATTTCAAAAAGAGGTCTCTCGAAACAGCTACATACTGTTTTCAAGCTGCCATCTACCAAGATGGTTGCTTGAAGTACCAAAGGGCCAATTTAAACGCATAAAAAGAAATTGTACAGATGTGAACGATTTCGAAACTGAGGCCGAAATTATGAAAAAACGTTTTCTAGAGAGAAATTATCCGAGCAATATATTGGATAATGCACTCACAAAAGTTAAAAATGTGCATAGAGAGACTTTCTTTATAGAAAAAACAAAAGAGGGTACAGAAAAAGAAGAACAAGATCAGCTGAGAATGATATTACCCTTTAATAAACAACATAGAAAAATAGAAGGAATTGTGAGGAAACATTGGCATTATCTATTGAGTGATAGATTAATAGGCCCTTTGGTTGGCAATGGTCCTCAAATTACATACACAAGAGCTCAAAACTTGTCCCTAAAAGTAGCACCAACAGTTCCGAATAAAAGGAATAAATTATCCATGCAGGGTTGGTTGAATTTGAGTGGCTTCTACAAATGTGGGAAGTGTGCAATATGCAAAATCACATCATTTCCCAAGAAGACCACTGAAGTCCAATCACGGGTAAATGCCTTTACATGGAAAATAAAGGAGTTTCTGACTTGCAGCTCAACTAATATTTTGTATGTTATAGAGTGTCAGTGCAAAAAACAATACATTGGACGGACAAAACGCACATTGAAAAAAAGACTGTCAGAGCACATTACAAATATAAGAAATGGCTATGAGAAGCATTCTCTCTCACTGCATTATAAAGAATACCATAATAAAAATCCTGAGGGTATGGTCTTCGCAGCTTTTGAAAAAGTGGATGTGCACTGGAGAGGGGGAGACCATATCGCCAGGATGTCAAGGCAGGAATCTAGGAGAATTTTTGATTTTGAAACCCTCCTCCCACGAGGACTCAACTCAGACTTTGAATTGTTTGGTTTCCTGTAGGCATTGGGGATGGGTGCCCTCCTCTGATGGTGACATCCTGAGTTTGGCTGTTTAGCAGCACCAGGATCTCCCCTCGGGGTTGGGCTCCCTCCCCAAAATCATCTATTCCGTAGAAAATCATCTATTCCGCAGTAATCCGGGCAATTCAGATGTCAGAAGGGGCAATATTAAGATTGAAACTAAATTTGAGTTTTGTCTCTAGAATAAATATATTATTTTTCGCCTTCAATTAATAGGGGACAATACAAAAAATCACAGGGAAGCAGAAAATATAAAAAACGCATCGAAAACGCATATGCGGTTTTTTTCAAGTTTGATGCGTTTTTTTCAAGTTTGATGCGTTTTTATAAAATTCGATGCGTTTTTTATAAAATTCGATGCGTTTTTTGTACAATATACATTAGAGCACCTATATTTATACAACAATTGAAGAATCTAATATTGGGGAAATCTAAAACAAAGACTGACTGAAATATCTATGAATTATAGAGAGATCTAAAAGAAGGAAACATAATCCAAAGACATTTTTGAATTAGAATGTATTTTCAAATTTTATGTGTAATTTTATCATAACTTTTATTAATGTTCGTTTATCAATAAAGGTAAAATTGTCTATAGAGATATTTATAACAATATACATTGAAGATAGGATAAAGTACTATATATGAAGATTAAGAATCCATGCCGGGTATTTGGTGGGGTTTGAGATAGTGGAGTATATAAAGAAGAGGGTAGGAGCACTCGCATATAGCCACTGAGGAAGAGGGAGACCCCTCGAAACGCGTCTGGCTGGCCCTGCGAGTGACACACTATCCACCTGAACCCAAGGAAAGAGTTCCATAGATTATCGGCAAATCATCGGCTAACATAAGTCTCTGGATATCAGCAAAAGAAAAGCTGAGTTGAATTACCGCGAGAATACGCGATCCCTGCATGCTGCTTCCGGGAAGGTGACACGCACTGACATCACGTGGAACGCCGAGACCGGAGAGCTACAAGCGGGAAATTTGAAATCCTAAACAGCGGATCTCATATTGAGTGGTACAAAGGATTTAACTATCATCGGCAGCAGAAAATACACAGTGAGAAGCATTCTGAAAGGCAAGGTAAGAGGGTTTACAGTGAGGGGGACGCCCCATTCTTATAACCCGATTACTACCTATATTATCAAACTTGGAGTGCGGACTCTGTGTGCTGATACATATTTGTCACTTTGCTACAATAACGCTATTATATATTGGACTGAACTTTATGTAGGGAAACTATTCAGTTGCTGCAACAATTCTATATGGACACAATTTTATATGGACACAGCTAGTTTATTTGTTTCACAATTTCATATGGACACAGCTAATATATTTGTTTCACCTTATTCACTTATATGAATTTTCACGTTATCATTATTACTTAATTTCTTTATATATTTATTTATTTATTTATGGCAGCAACCAATATTTGAACCTCATTGTCCATCACAGATAGACATATCTCAGTGTAATCAATTTAGAATCTATTTTATATGTTTTACAATTTTATGTGATACGATATTTTACTATATATTCTATAAATATTCTACTGTAGACATACCAGTTGGTGAGTGCCTGTTTTTATTTTTTACTTTAATTTGAGGGTATTTACATCCAAATCAGGAGAACGGTGTAGGAATTACAACAGTTTGCATATGTGCCTCCCACTTGTTAAGAAACCAAAAGTAATGGGACAGAATAATAATCATAAATCAGACTTTCACTTTTTAATACCTGGTTGCAAATCCTTTGCAGTCAATTACAACCTGAAGTCTGGAACGCATATGTAACATCCTAGAGTTATGTTACTAAACTCTTTTCCCCCGCTACTATTTGTTGGTAACATGTGCCTTGTCACCTAATGTGATTTTACATAATATTCCTCACAAATGTGCATTTTCTAAGCCTGTTACATGTATTTGCTGTAATTTCCATGTACACCAGCAGGTGGCAGCAATGTGTTACCAGGGCCTTAGTAACAGTTTAGCATATCTAGACTGGAATAGTAAATTCCAGTTTAGCTCCCCCCTCTTTGAGGAGGTTGAGGAGGTGTGGAATGTTCCCACATCCTGCCTCATGGGGAGGAAAGGAAGTTAGTGTTAGTGTGCCAGCCACCCCGGCTAGGGGAAGGCTGTGCAAGTAGGAGCTTCCAGAAACAGGGATCCCAAACCAGGATCTCGTCTCGGTTGAGACCAAAGATCACCCTTCCCAGTCTGAGCCCTTCAGCCTCAACTGGTGACCAGCAAGCAGCCATCTCCAGAACTTCAGGACGAGCCATTCCCTGTGAGCATAACTGTGAGTAACATCCAGAGACCAGGAGAAGCCAAATCCCTCCTCAGCTAGTCAGTCCCATACATAGCAGAAGATAGACAGAGCGGAAGATATAGATTCCTGCCACATATTACAGAGCCATAAGCAGACGACTAATCCTGCAAGAGAGCTCCAGGCACATGATAGAAGCAGAAGAGATATTGATCCCTGCCATACATTGCCAATACCTGCTGGGACCCAAGACTATTGCTGTATCTCATATGGATTAATGCTGCCTCCAGTAAAGACAAGTTGAATTATATTACAAGTCTGGATCTCATTTACTGCTACTAAAACCCTGAATTACTCCTACTAGCAACGCACTCATTTATTGCAAGTGAGCCATGATCCAGGAGTCCAGCCGTACCAAGGTAGGAGACACCGTTGACACTATTACTACTGCTACACAGAGACATTATACCACTCTGGCATTCCTCATCTGGTACGTGAGTTGCAACACCTTAACCGCCTCCGGACCGCCTAACGCAGGATCGCGTTCGGGAGGCGGCAGCCCTGCGCACAGTCACACAGATATGCGTCATCTCGCGAGACATCGCACATCGCGGGCCGGCAAAAGTTAGAAGAGTATTTCGTCACCAGCCTGCCAGCCAATGATCGTGGCTGGCAGGCTGGCGATTTTCAAAAAATCAAATCACAAGCCAGATAACACATTATATTTGTGGCAGGGGCTGAGGTGTACATTGGCGTAGAGTCGGGAGGGATGCCTATCACCCTCCATGATCCATCTGGCTGAACTGTGCCCAAAGCCAGTGCGGGGTAGGCCTGAATAAGTGGGCCACCCAAGAGAGTGGGATGAAAGAAAGAAGGGTCGGGAGGGTGGGGCCTGAAGCGACCGTCCACAGGGTGAGGTCGCGTGAGAATAAATAGTCAGCAGCCCCGCCCACAAATACAGGCTGTAACCAGCCTTAATACTTGTGGCAGGGGCTGAGGTGTACATTGGCGTAGAGTCGGGAGGGATGCCTATCACCCTCCATGATCCATCTGGCTGAACTGTGCCCAAAGCCAGTGCGGGGTAGGCCTGAATAAGTGGGCAAAAAGACTACCCACGCTGTAGGAGGGGAATAGTTAATTGAACCGAACGACACGGGAGGTATCAAGGGCCTGAGTGATTCAGGCAGGAGCTGGGCTGTTAAATGACCTGAGTGCTTCGGGAAGGCACTGGGTATTTAGTAAAGTGACGGTCCAGGATGACAGTGGAAGAGCAGGCTTGGGTGATCCAGGATGAGAGAGGCCACGTAGGCCTGGGCGATCTAGGATGAGAGAGGCAACGCGTGCCTGGACGAACCAGGATGACTGAGGTAGAGCGAGCCTGGGCAATCCAGGATGACAGGAACAGAGCGGGCCTGGGCGATCCAGGAACAGTAACAGTGCAAGCCTGGGCGATCCAGGATGACGGGAGCAGAGCGAGCCTGGGCGATCCAGGATGACGGGAGCAGAGCGAGCCTGGGCGATCCAGGATGACGGGAGCAGAGCGAGCCTGGGCGATCCAGGATGACGGGAGCAGAGCGAGCCTGGGCGATCCAGGATGACGGGAGCAGAGCGAGCCTGGGCGATCCAGGATGACGGGAGCAGAGCGAGCCTGGGCGATCCAGGATGACGGGAGCAGAGCGAGCCTGGGCGATCGAGGATGACGGGAGCAGAGCGAGCCTGGGCGATCCAGGATGACGGGAGCAGAGCGAGCCTGGGCGATCCAGGATGACGGGAGCAGAGCGAGCCTTGGCGATCGAGGATGTCGGGAGCAGAGCGAGCCTGGGCGAACCAGGATGACAGGAGCAGGGCGAGCCTGGGCGATCCAGGATGACAGGAGCAGGGCGAGCCTGGGCGATCCAGGATGGCAGAGACAGAGCGAGCCTGGGCAGTCCAGGACGACAGAACGAGCCAGGGCGATCCTGGATGACAGGGGTAGAGCGAGCCTGGGCGAACCAGGATGATAGAGACAGAGAGAGCCTGGGCCAGCCAGGATAACCGAGACAGAGAGAACCTGGGCGATCCAGGAAGACAGAGGCAGAGCGAGCCTGGGCGATCCAGGACGACCGAGGCAGTGTGAGCCTGGATGCTCCTGGATGGCAGAGGCAGAGCGAGCCTGGGCGAACCAGGATGGCAGAGACCGGGCGAGCAAGGGGACCTCAGATGACGCGAGAGTATGTCAGGAAGCAGGGAAGACAGACAGAAGACGTATGCACGATACCTGAAGACTTCGGGAAGCTGATGAGCAGCTACTTGGCTGATCGGGAGGACTGAATATCAGACAGTGCCGCAGCCCTGTCTGTATTAAGAAAAGATGCCCAGAATGGTACATTAGGAACCGGAAAATAGCATAGCAACTAAACCACACAACTAAGACAACATTTATGGAGTTAGCTACACTAAAGGGGATAACTTGTGTTGCATCTAGTAGCAGCAGTGGAGGGTGCAGTTTCTGGCCCCAGTCGAGGAGGCATAGAGCGATTGTGCAGCACTTGATTGGCACTGTGAGTATAGGGGTCCACTGGAGGTTCCCACTTAAACTTAACCTGGGCTAGTGGTAGTATAGGTGACGGGAATCAGAGCAGCAGTCCCTGACCCCGCAGCAGAGTCCGCAAGGCAGCACCCTACAGATCACACCGGTGTCTGGTCTCCCCGCTGCATTCATGAAGCCAAATTTTTTTAGTTATTTTTTTATCTCGTTTTCTGTTCCCAGGAATAGAAGCTCTGGCATACGCTCCCACCCCACTGTCTCCACACTTGAACCCCCCCTCTAGCAGAAGCAGGACCAGCCCACTCCCACCGGAATGGAAAAACATACCGGCCAGCCCCGTGCCCGCCAACTGATGCCAACCATGGCTTCCCGGCAGAATGTACTGAAAAATAAATAAAAATAGAAAACAATACATGCAATTATACCTAATTACAGTTGGAGATACCCCCCAGGTCCGGCGTACTGAAGAACTACTTGTACCAATTAGATTTTATTATTTTAATAAACACCGCTTTAGGAGAGTGGACGGGGAGCAAGGAAAGATGACAGAGGCAGAACGGGCCTGGGCGATCCAGGGTGACAGAGGCAAAACGGGCCTGGGCGATCCAGGATGACGGAGGCAAAACGGGCCTGGGCGATCCAGGATGACGGAGGCAAAACGGGCCTGGGCGATCCAGGATGACAGAGGCTGAACGGGCCTGGGCGATCCAGGATGACGGAGGCTGAATGGGCCTGGGCGATCCAGGATGACAGAGGCTGAACGGGCCTGGGCGATCCAGGATGACAGAGGCTGAACGGGCCTGGGCGATCCAGGATGATAGAGGCTGAACGGGCCTGGGCGATCCAGGATGACAGAGGCTGAACGGGCCTGGGCGATCCAGGATGACAGAGGCTGAACGGGCCTGGGCGATCCAGGATGACAGAGGCTGAACGGGCCTGGGCGATCCAGGATCCAGGATGACAGAGGCTGAACGGGCCTGGGCGATCCAGGATGACAGAGGCTGAACGGGCCTGGGCGATCCAGGATGACAGAGGCTGAACGGGCCTGGGCGATCCAGGATGACAGAGGCTGAACGGGCCTGGGTGATCCAGGATGACAGAGGCTGAACGGGCCTGGGCGATCCAGGATGACAGAGGCAAAACGGGCCTGGGCGATCCAGGATGACAGAGGCAAAACGGCCTGGGCGATCCAGGATGACAGAGGCTGAACGGGCCTGGGCGATCCAGGATGATAGAGACAGAGTGTACCTGGGGGATCCAGGATGACCGAGACGGAACGAGCCTGGGCGATCCATGGAGACTGGCTGAACGGGAAGACTGGATATCAGGCGGTACTGCAGCCCTGTTCATTTTGGAAAAATTAACAGCACCTAGGTAAAGACAAAAAGCTCATAAAGACAGCCCAGAGCTCGTAATGGCACATAAAACAACAACTCCACCTGAGAAAGGAAGGGGCCCAGTTAGGGGTTATCCCGCCCACCCCCATACATGCGTCAGGGCGGTATAACACGCGGTGCTACACGCATGAGCACTGGAGGGCGGCGCGGGACAGCTGTGCCAGGTACCTGGGCATGGAGGGTGGCACAAGACTGCGAAGCCGTGTAATGTGCCCAGAAGGGTGGCACAAAATAACGGCACTGAACACGTGTGCACAGGAGGGCGGCATCACACCACTGCGCTATCAACAAGTGCACAGGAGGGCGGGATGACATGCGGTGTGATGAACCTGTGCACGGGAGAGCGGCATACCAGGTGTCACAGACATGGCATAAGAGGGCAGCACCACACGGCCGTGCCGTATAAAAAGCGGTGCGATGCACATGCCTGCTTAGTAGAACACTAATTCAAAAAAAATTTTTATTAACACTGGACAGGCAGGTGCACTTACATGACACCCCATTCTCTTGCAAAATTGCAATGTCACCCAAACGGCAGTAACCTCCCCATCATCATCGCAGAGAAATGCAGAGTCAGCCAGTGCCGCAATCCGGGCAGGGACGCGAATCACAGCAGCCCAGCGGAACGGTCCGCCCCATCTGAAGTGCTGTGGATGCTGGTCCCGCCGAACCCCAGCCGCGGACAGAGAAACATACCGGTTGAGAGGAGGCTCCCCCGCAGCTATACAACACCTATTATATAAGCAGAGTAGACTTTGGAGTGAGGCCCAGGCCATAAAGCTCTTCTACAGGGAAGTCGCCTGGCCGCCCCGGCTGCCTCTACGGTAGGAGAAGTGACAGGGATCTGCACATTTAGCTGACAACCCACCTCAAAGGCATCTTCCCACGTTGCACTATCCCTACAACACATTCTCCAGTGTTGGTATAATGCACAAAACATCATGTATAGACTGATGTAATTATTTTAATGCTGTGATATTCACAGGGACTTGGAAAGGCCTGGCTTGCATTTGCCCATCGTATGTCCTTTCATCCACAGAAGACATTTGTTTCTGCAGTGAGCAGAATATGATGGCGTCTAAAGAGCCCTGAAATGTATATAGATAGTTGCTACACATATCGATGCAATGTGAAAATATAACATGAGATATAGTGATGAAATAATGCAATGTCGGAAGCCATTACAGATTATATAGTGGTGGTGGGGGGCTGCGCCCAGCGGGACGGTCCGCCCCACCTGAAGTGCCGTGGATGCCGGTCCGCCGAACCCCAGCCGTGGACAAGAGAAGTGTACCTGATGTGAGGAGGCTCCCCCCGGAGCTGGAGGGGAGAGGACTCCCGGCCGGGAGCCGGCCGAACGCTGCCCCCAGCTGAGGAAGCCTGGAGAGCCGAGACCTACCCGGAAGTGACGCGGCATCGAACCGGAAGTGACGGAACGGACCGAGGAAAGCCTGCCTGAAGCGACCGTCCACAGGGTGAGGTCGCGTGAGAATAAATAGTCAGCAGCCCCGCCCACAAATACAGGCTGTAACCAGCCTTAATACTAGTAAATATGATGTGTTAAATGGCTTGTCTGCTCCTCTGCTGGTCCTTTTTGTCGGTTGGTTCCAGCAGAGGAGCAGAGATCACTGTGAGTACCCACCAACACTACACTTAGCCCCAGATCACCCCCCATCACCCGAATTAACCCCTTGATCACCCCTTGATCGCCCCTGTCAATCACCTAGTGAAAGGAAAAAAGTGATCAGTGTAAACTGTCACTTTTTTTTTCCACTGGTATTGACTGATAGGTTTTAGGATAGTTTAGGCCCCTTGGTTAGGTAGTTTAGCGTCAGTTAGCGCCCAGCCCACCGCACCGCAGTCACTGATTCGCTGATTAGCATATCGCTAATCAGCATTTGTACTTTTATAGTATCTGTAAGTGATCAAAACTGATCACAGTCAGATCTATAATAGTATTAGTGTCACCTTAGTTCGCCCTCCACCCAAAACGCAGTGTTTGCCCGATCAGGCCTGATCGGTTGCCCACACGTGCGTTCACCCACGCCCGCCCCGCCGCAGTGACAAAAAATATATATTTTTTTGATCACTGCACAATCACTTTCCAAGCGCTGCGGCGATAAAAAAATCAGTTTTTTATCAACCGCAGCGGACTCCGGTACTTCGCTAGCCTCCCCTTTGTAAGACAGGCTTGCTTTTTTTCTTGGGTAGTCTCAGGGAATACCCCTAAATTTAGTAGTCCAAATGTCAAACAGGGGGTATTCTTCTGAAGAGGCCTACAGGATTCTGACCCAGTCGGATGAGGAATGGGAACCCTCATCTGACAAATCTAGCGGGTCAGAATATGAACCTGTAGAAAGCAGTGGCACTCTGACCCAAAGTTCGGATGAGGAGGTTGAGGTCCCTGATAGAACCAGGCGTACCCGGCTCCGTGTCGCTAGACCACAGGTTGCGCAGGATCCGCTTCAAGAGCAGCAGAGTGGGGCTGGCGCTGTCGGATCACGTGGTGAGGCATACACCAGCAGTGCAGCCCTCCCTGGACCTAGTACCAGCACTGCCGTACAACAAGGTGAAGTGGCGAGCACCAGAAGGGTAGTTGAAGCTGGTACGGTGGCACGTGCAGTAGTTACCCCGTCGCAGCCACCGCACAGACAGGCCCGTAGACCCCCCTAGAGTCCCTGAGGTGCTGGCAAATCCTGATTGGCAGTCCCCAACTTCAGCCGCACCTGTAGTTCCCCCTTTCACCGCCCAGTCCGGAGTTCGGGTTGAGACAGCTCAGAACGGTTCGGCCCTGGGATTCTTTGAGCTGTTCTTGACTGCGGAGCTCTTGGACTTAGTCGTGGCAGAAACAAATCGGTATGCCACACAATTTATATCCGCCAACCCGGGAAGCTTTTATGCCCAGCCTTTCCGGTGGAAACCAGTCCAAGTTTCCGAAATTAAAATTTTTCTAGCGACAACACCACCTCCCGTCCCAGAGGCCACCCAGCTTTTGACCGGCTCCACAAAATTCGGCCCCTCATAGACCACTTCAACCAGAAATTTGCAGATTTGTATACCCCAGAGCAAAACATCTGCGTAGACGAGTCCCTAATACATTTTACCGGGCGCCTTTGCTTCAAACAATACATCCCAAGCAAGCGCGCCCGGTATGGGGTCAAATTGTATAAGCTCTGTGAAAGGGCCACAGGCTATACCCACAAATTTTGGATCTATGAGGGAAAAGATCAGACCCTGGAGCCGGTCGGTTGCCCTGACTACCTGGGGAGCAGTGGGAAGACAGTCTGGGACTTGGTGTCACCCTTATTTGGCAAGGGGTACCATCTTTATGTGGACAATTTCTACACAAGTGTGGCCCTCTTCAGGCATTTGTTCCTAGAACAGATTGGCTGGTGTGGCACCGCGCGAACTAGTCACGTGGGCTTCCCCCAACGGCTCGTTACCACCCGTCTTGCAAGGGGGGAGAGGGCTGCCTTGTGTAACGAAGAACTGCTCGCGGTGAAATGGAGAGACAAGCGTGACGTTTACATGCTCTCCTCCATTCACGCAGACACGACAATACAAATTGAGCGAGCAACCCGTGTCATTGAAAAGCCCCTCTGTGTCCACGACTATAATTTGCTCATGGGAGGGGTGGACTTCAATGACCAGATGTTGTCTTCGTATTTAGTTTCCCGACGCACCAGACGCTGGTATAAGAAGGTGTCTGTATATTTAATTCAATTGGCTGCATATAATAGTTTTGTTCTCTACAGTAAGGCTGGGAGAACACGATCCTTCCTCAAATTTCAGGAAGAGATCATCGAGAACCTCCTGTATCCAGGAGGTTCCGTGGCCCCAACCACCAGTGTAGTTAGCCGTCTACACGAGCGACATTTCCCCAGTGTCGTTCCTGGTACCTCAACCCAACCGTCACCCCGAAAAAGATGTTGTGTCTGTAGCAGGAGTGGAATAAGGCGTGACACCCGCTATTTCTGTCCTGACTGTCCTGACCACCCTGCCCTATGCTTTGGAGAGTGTTTCCGGAAGTACCACACACAGGTACACTTAGCATAGGGATTGCATCTCACAGGACAGGCACACAGGGCTATTAGGGCCCTTTTACTCACAGCTGCTGCAAACCTCTCCTTTCACCTGGGATAAAGTGCATAATGTACTTCGCCACATCTTTGGGCGATTTGCGCTTTGCACATTGTCCCATGGGGAAGGAGAGGTTTGTCCTATAAAAGGTAAAAAAAAAACAAAAGAAACACCAGTAATAGGCTACTTTCACACTAGCGTTCGGGGCTCCGCTTGTGAGTTCCGTTTGAAGGCTCTCACAAGCGGCCCCGAACGGATCCGTCCAGTCCTAATGCATTCTGAGTGGATGCGGATCCGCTCAGAATTCATCAGTCTGGCACCGTTTGGCCTCCGTTCCGCTCAGCAGGCGGACACCTGAACGCTTTCAGCGTTCGGGTGTCCGCCTGGCCGTGCGGAGGCAAACGGATCCGTCCAGACTTACAATGTAAGTCAATGGGGACGGATCCGTTTGAAGTTGACACTATATGGCTCAATTTTCAAACGGATCTGTCCCCCATTGACTTTCAATGTAAAGTCAAAACGGATCCGTTTGCATTATCATGAAAAAAAAAAAAAAAAACAATTTATTTATTTATTTTTATTTTTTTCATGCTAATGCAAACGGATCCGTTCTGAACGTATCTAAGCGTTTGCATTATAGGTGCGGATCCGTCTGTGCAGATACCAGACGGATCCGCACCTAACGCAGGTGTGAAAGTAGCCTAAGCAAAAAAGTTAACTTTCAGTTCAAAAAGTTAAAAAAAAGTTTATATGTTCTGTTCAAAAGTTATTATAAAGTTAATAAAATTTATTGCGTTGCAGCCTGGTTTTTTCTTTTTTTTTTTACCTTCCAGGTGGACCAACCGATCGACTAGCTGCAGCACTGATGTGCATTCTGACAGAAGCATTGCGCTGCTGTCAGATTACACACAAGTCGTGTATGCGGCACTGCAAGACGAGATTTCTCCTCTGCAGTAAAAGATACGTTTGCCGAGGCATATGAGCTGAGGAGGTGGCGGTGTTCATATGCTTTGGCAAACACTTTGTATATATATAAAAAAAAAAAAAAAATCCCGGCAATGATTTATTCATCCACATCGATTGATGTGAATGGATAAATCTGATTTGCCAGGGCATACGGGCTAAGTGGGTATGGATGTTGGGCGGAGCTCCTATGTCCTGGCAGACGCCTTTCCCCTCCTTTTTTTTTTTTTGGCAGAGATTTTTTCATCCACATTGATCGATGCGAATGAAGAAATCTGTGCCGTTCATTTTTTCTTTCAGCCCTGAGGCTGAACGGAAAAAAAAAAAATCTCATTACCCGTATGCTCAATATAAGGAGAATAGCAGAAACTCCTAATGCTGGCCATACATGTAATGATTGCGGAGACCCTCAAATGCCAGGGCAGTACAAACACCCCACAAATAACACCATTTTGGAAAGAAGACACCCCAAGGTATTCGCTGAGGGGCATATTGAGTCCATGAAAGATTGAAATTTTTGTCTCAAGTTAGCGGAAAGGGAGACTTTGTGAGAAAAAACAACAAAAAATCAATTTCCGCTAACTTGTGCCAATTTTTTTTTTTTATATGAACTTGCCAAGCCCCTCATTGAATACCTTGGGGTGTCTTCTTTCCAAAATGGGGTCACATGTGGGGTATTTATACTGCCCTGGCTTTTTAGGGGCCCTAAAGCATGAGAAGAAGTCTGGGATCCAAATGTCTAAAAATGCCCTCCTAAAAGGAATTTGGGCACCTTTGCGCATCTAGGCTGCAAAAAAGTGTCACACATGTGGTATCGCCGTACTCAGGAGAAGTTGGGGAATGTGTTTTGGGGTGTCATTTTACATATACCCATGCTGGGTGAGAGAAATATCTTGGTCAAATGCCAACTTTGTATAAAAAAATGGGAAAAGTTGTCTTTTGCCAAGATATTTCTCTCACCCAGCATGGGTATATGTAAAATGACACCCCAAAACACATTGCCCAACTTCTCTTGAGTACGGAGATACCACATGTGTGACACTTTTTTGCAGCCTAGGTGGGCAAAGGGGGCCACATTCCAAAGAGCACCTTTAGGATTTCACCGGCCATTTTTTACAGATTCTGATTTCAAACTACTTACCACGCATTTGGGCCCCTAGAATTCCAGGGCAGTATAACTACCCCACAAGTGACCCCATTTTGGAAAGAAGACACCCCAAGGTATTCCGTGAGGGGCATGGCGAGTTCCTAGAATTTTTTATTTTTTGTCACAAGTTAGCGGAAAATGATTATTTTTTTTTTTTTCTTACAAAGTCTCATATTCCACTAACTTGTGACAAAAAATAAAAACTTCCATGAACTCACTATGCCCATAAGCGAATACCTTGGGGTGTCTTCTTTCCAAAATGGGGTCACTTGTGGGGTAGTTATACTGCCCTGGCATTCTAGGGGCCCAAATGTGTGGTAAGTAGTTTGAAATCAAAATCTGTAAAAAATGGGCGGTGAAATCCGAAAGGTGCTCTTTGGAATGTGGGCCCCTTTGCCCACCTAGGCTGCAAAAAAGTGTCACACATGTGGTATCGCCGTACTCAGGAGAAGTTGGGAAATGTGTTTTGGGGTATCATTTTACATATACCCATGCTGGGTGAGAGAAATATCTTGGCAAAAGACAACTTTTCCCATTTTTTTTATACAAAGTTGGCATTTGACCAAGATATTTATCTCACCCAGCATGGGTATATGTAAAATGACACCCCAAAACACATTAGGATAAGTAATTCCATTAGGCCTTGATTCTGTAATTGGGGTGAAAAAGCGGTCTAATACTACTGCTATTTTACACTTACAGTTACTGTTACTGTACAGTATGTCCGACAGACAGGTGCCAGGGCCTTTCAAGGGAACGGGCAGTGGCAAAAAACAATCTGGAGCTGGCATAAGTAGCAGCAGAAGAAGGGGGGTGGTAGCAGCATTCGCATCAACAGGCCAGAGCTGCCAGTATCATCCAACAGTCGTGTTTTGACCAGCAACCCAGCGGGTTATTGAATGGTTGACTCGGTCTTCAACATCATCTCAACTGACATCAGACACCCACAGCCAGGAGTCAGTGGGTTCCTCTGACACCACATTTTTCTGCTCCTTCTGCATGGTATTGTATGCTGCTGGCTCTGCTCCGCTTTTTAGCAAGGATGAACTTACTGAGGACAGTAAGCAGCTACTGCCCAGCCCAGATTTTGAGGAGAGATCCGCTGCTTCCTCCTGTAGGTGTGGAAGTAGCGATGGTGAGAGTCACATGGGAGCAGGTGTTGTGAGCGGCCAAGGTGAAATGTCCCTAGCTGTCATTACTTCTCCAAAAAGGTTGTACCAGCCCTGCAAACGTATCTTGAGCAGAGGATGGGCAAGTGCTTGAGCCTGTCAGCGTCTGATACAGTTCACGGCAGCGCAGACATGTGGAGCTGTAACTATGGTCAAGGACAATATATGTCCTTTACAGCCCACTGGGTAAATGTGGTTCCTGCCCAGGCACACCAGCAACTTGGCCAGGTGATGGCAATGCCTTCTCCGCGTTCTCAAGCTGTGATTCCTGCGCCAATGATCGCTTCTGCCTCTTCATCCACAACCTTATTCTCAGCCTCCACTGTAGGCACAGTTCTGAGTAGTCCTCCGGCATACCACCTATGCAGAGCACGGCGGTGTCACACTGTTCTGCACCTGGCCTGCCTGGGAGAATGAAGTCACACTGGGGAGGAACTGCTCCACACTCTTCAACAAGAAATCGTATCCTGACTATCTCCTCACCATGGAAACATCGCCTGATATGCAACATTTCCACACGTTGGAACTCCACCGTTCACATGTTGGACCGAATGTATGAGCAGAGGAAGGCCGTGAATGATTTCTGAATGTCACCCCAGATCCAAGATCCCCTGGACTACTGGGCAGCCAAATTTGAATTGTCGTCGCTAGAGATGAGCGAATCAAAGTTGACGAAGTGGAATTTGATCCGAATTTTTCGGAAAAAATAGATTCGCCCCTCACGAATTTCCTCACGCTTCGTGGTAACGAATCCCATTTTTTCCTAAAATGGCTGCTGCACGTTAGGACATGGAGCAAAGAACTCTGAGAATAAGGTATCACCCACAATGCCATGCCTGCAGCCAATCAGCAGCCAGCCTCTGTGATGCCCTATAAATAGCCTCAGCCATTTTGGATTCTGCCATTTTCCAGTGTGCTTAGTACAGGGAGAGACATCAGCAGGTGCTAGGAATAGTGCTAGGAAAGACTTTATTGTGCTGAAAAAAGATTAGTTCAGGGAAAGATTAGTCAAAGTGTAGGGAAAGGATAGGGAGGCTTCATCTACACTATAAAAAGAGAACAGTGTGCAATAGGAGAGTGTACAGCCTGGGTAATAGGAGCGATTCTATTACACCTTGCTGCACTAATTAGGGAGCCAAATTGGTGTAATACTGCTGCTTTTAGGTCGTGTGCACTATATGATACATTACTAATTCCAGCAAACCTTGCTTGTGATTGGGGCGCAAGTTCTGTGTGATGCAGCCATTTATGGGGTGTATTAATAGGAAAGATACGTATGTCCTATTAGCCATTCTGCGTTGATTTTACATTGTTTTACTTTTTTTGGGGGGGTGTATTAATAGGGAAAAAAATAAAAAATAAATGTCATAAGTGTCGTTCGGCGGTGAAGTTACATTTTACTATAGCCATTTGCGGGGTGTATTAATAGGGTACATCCTATTAGCTGTCCTGCGTTGATTTTACATTGTTTTACATTTTTTGGGGGGTGTATTAATGGGGAAAAAAATAAAAAAATATGAGTCATAAGTGCCATTCGGCAGTGAAGTTACATTGTACTACAGCCATTTACATGGTGTATTAAAATAAAATATACGTACATCCCATTAGCCGTTCTCCAGTGAATTGTGATTGTTATATTTTTTTTGAGGGGGGGAGTTCATTACTGAGAAAAAAAATATATGTCTTAATTGTCGTTCAGCGGTGAAGTAACATTGTGCTACAGCCTTTTTTGGGGGTATTTTTTTTAATTTTAATTTAATTATTTTATTATACAGTATGTCAGACAGACAGGTGACAGGCCCTTCTGTGGACTTCCCATGCTGGTCCCACCCTCCCCACTCAATGACTGGGCCACTATTTTGCCTTTTTGGCCTGCTTGACATTCTCATTTATTTGTCCCTTCTTCTGATCTGTCAGAAGGAAGGAAAAATGAGAAGCACAACTGATCCTGTCTATGTAGCAGCTGTAAGGTCTGCATGAAATGGTCCCTATTTTGCAATAGAATTGTCTTATGATTTGGTAGCCAAAAGCAGGAGTGGGTACAAAACACAGAAGACATGCAAATATTCCATTCATGTGTCATCTCTGTTTTGGATCCACTCCTGTTTTTCTTTTGGCTTTAGCAATACTGATGGATTATTGACCAAATGCTGACCGAGTGAAGGTGGATGCTCAACAGACAGGATCTGTTTTTTGGGGGTATTGTTCTAACGGATCAGAGGAAGGGCAAAATAATCAGTGACGTCAACACAAAATTACTGCTGACACCCTCTCCACTCTGTCGGGGGGCTCTACTTGTATAAGCGTTTAATAGAACAGGTTCTGTAGACATCTATGTGGAATCAGCTGACGACGGTGTAAAAGGAGTGCACTCTTTCACACTATAGTAGGATCTTGGGCCTCTGCATGGTCCTTTATACCTGGCGCTAACATTGACCTGTAAGGCTGAGTTCACACTTGAGTTATTTGGTCAGTTTTGTCAGTCATACTGACTCACAGTATTGTTACACAGTGTTCTACACCACTTTACAGGCTCTATGCAGCCAGGAAATAGCTGTTTTTGAACGCGGTTTGCCTCAAATAAATTCTGATCTAATCTTTCCGACCGAATCGAATTTTTGAGAAATTTGCTCATCTCTAGTGGCCGCAACTGGCCGAGTTTGCCCTGGACAAGTTTCCTGCCTGACTAGTAGTGTGGCATCAGAGCGGGTGTTTAGTGCGGCGGGGGGGGGGCATAGTTACCCTAAAGAGAACTCATTCTGGCAGTAATATTCTGAGTTCAGTGTGCTGCCACACCAATCATTGTTAAAAATGGCCTGTTACTCCTGGCCACGTGCTTCACTTTTCGAATGCTGCAACCCACCTGATGTCAAACATCTGCTGCCAGCTTCTCCTACTGCCACCATCTTGTGCTGTTACTGTCATTGCTGTTGCCCCCCACCTCACCACTCTGTGACTAGGCCGCTATGTTGACTCCTCATGCTGTTGCCACCCTCACCACTCTGTGACTGGGTCACTATGATGACTCCTCATGCTGTTGTCACCCTCACCACTCTGTGACTGGGCCACTATGATGTACTTGGAAGTGACCCTGACAACTATGCTGGCGTATTATATACTCATTTATTACTGTTGGTCATAGACCATTAGGCGCCTTTTTTCCATTTGCCTTTTACTCATTTAAAAATTCCATTTTATTTTTATTTATTATACTGTAAGTATTATAGTTAAGAAAGAAAAGGATTAAAACTTGCAGTTGAGAACTGCTGTGTTTTGTCACAGTTTGCGTTGCTGCTACACTTGCAACAGTGTCGACATTGATAGATATATCTTCTAGCTCAGGAGACCACAGCTACGCACTGCTGACAGCCTCCTCACTTCACATTTAATTGCTCTGTCTCCTATTAGAATAAACACAGCATTCCAAAACTGTCCCGAAAACAGATTAGTCATGCTACCCTCCGACATGTTTCACCATTATATGGCGTCCTCAGGGGATTGGGCAGTGTCACGCTGCATCTACAGGACCTTCTATTTATAACTTCTGTTAGTGACTGGTATGTGACATTTCTGCAGTGTGAAGCTCTGTTGTGGTGTATCGTCAGATGGAGGTTAGTATGGTTCCTCACAATTGGTATGCTGCGTTCTTACGTCATTCCTTCTGCTCTGGAATGTTTAACTTTTTAGTTACCTTATGTTTCTGCTGCGCATGTCACACGACTTAGCGGGTCATTTACTAATTTGAAATACGCCTAAATTAGGTGTATTTCACATGCAAATGGTGGCGCGTCTGGTATCTGCACCTTTTTCTCACTCATGTCAGGTCCAAAATTTGGCAGTGGGGAAGGGGACAGGCCGGGAAGCCCGCCTCATTCTTCATTTTCTAGGCCTATTTTAGGCCTAGAAAATGGTTTAAATGTAAGACAGCTCGGAAGCTGTCTCACATTTAGAACTGGTGCTGGATGTGCGGAAGTTATGGAGAAGCCTGTGCCTCTTCATAACTTCGTCAGATCCACTGCCAGTTATGGGCCTTTATTAAGACCAGTGTCTAAAACACTGGTCTTAATAAATGTGCCCCTTCAGCGTCACACAACGCTAGATTGCCCTCTCCAGTATGAGCCTCGGCGAGAGGGGCGGAAGTAGTATGTTCCTGGCGGGGGAGGTTACATCATGCGTCACTTGATGGCGTATTTGTACTGGCAGTCACATGTTTTAAAAGCTTTCTAATGATTGGCTAAGGCTCCTGATTGCCCATTTGGACCACTCCTCCCGATCAAACTGGTAATGCAAAACGCGTTTTGAGGATCGGTGTCACTAGCACAATAGTACTTTAGGTATGTTTACCTTGCACATTGTTATAGCCTCTCTATACCTTTACTTTTTACTTTAGCTAACAGCTCTTTGGGTATTAGACAGTCGGTATAGGTGCTACATATATCCAGTGATAGTAAGTAGATGTATTCAGTTACTTCCATTATGATGTCTGGACACCTTTAGGCTTTCTGCCCCCAGCTCCATTGCACTGCAATTGTATTATGGTGGTATAGATTTGAGGGTTTGATCTATTATTGATATATATATATCATTATCAGGCATTTTAAAGTGGCATAATCTGTTGCATTCCCTACTATTGAGTATTTATTTAAATGTTTTAATCATGGTATATTAATAAAATATTTATTGATCATAGCGGAACGTTTTATACTCTTATTTATTGGTTGAGACAAACTTACTGCTGACACTTTCTCCACTCTTTCATGGGGCCACTACTTGTATCAGTGTGTTACACACCAGCTTCTCAAGCAATCGATGTGGAAACAGGAGACGGTGTTAAATGAGACCGCTCTTTCACTCTACAGTGGAGTTTGAATGGGTAACACAATAGCTTATCTATCAACTAATGTGGACACCCCAACAACAGTGAGATGAGACAGCTCTTTCCCAATTTAGTAGAATCAGCTTGTAACACACCAGATTCTCAAGCAATCTATGTGGAAACAGCAGACGGTGTAAAAAGAGGCCACTCTATAGTAGAATCTTGGGCCACTGCACGATTAAATACATTACACCTGATGCAAACATTGACCTGTAAGGCTGAGTTCACACTTGAGTTATTTGGTCAGTTAATTCCAGCAGTTACTGTATGGTGAGCCAAAATCAGGAGCTAATCCTACTCTCAGATAAGGTATCATGAAAAGATCTGCACCTGTTCTGTGTTTTGGACCCATAAGTGACCAAATAAGTGAAGTGTGAACTGAGCCTAATAGTGACACATGCCAATGCGCACATCCATATACCGTATGTGACTTGCCTGTCATACTGACACACAATAACTGTTTCACTACCAGAAAGGACTAGCTATGCATGTACAACATTCACTCTCCCCGCAGGCCGGATATAGCTGATTTAACGAGCTTTGTGGCTAATTAATTCGGAACGAAGGGAATTTTGGTGGAAAATTCGGCAAAGTGTCTGAATGGAATATTTTAAACTTCACTCCTCTCTATTCATCAATATACTAGCACTGAACAAATCTTAAAGAGGACCTTTCATCAGTCCAAACATTGTAAGATAATTATCAGGCTACATAGAGCAGCGCCCATGGATCTCACTGCACTTACTATTATCCCTGGGCGCCGCTCCGTTCACCCGCTGTGCCCTCCGGTATCTTCACTGAATTGGTTTGACTAGGTGGAGTCTGCCCTGTTTCACCCTGGGCATTCCTTCTCCCAGGCTGTGAGCTCTGCGCTGCGATTAGACAGCGCCCAGGGATAATAGTAAGTGCAATGAGATCCCTGGGCGCCGCTCTATGTAGCCTGATAATTATCTTGCAATGTTTGGACCGCTGAAAGGTCCTCTAAATTGAAATTATCGGGAACCATCCATACAGTATGTCATTTATCTGTTACTAAGATGGTGCAGTAAATCAATACGGATCAGGACGTTTTAGTACAAATTAAAAATTAATATAGCATAAAATATTGAGTGAATATGTGAAAGGAAAGGTACTATGGTGCAAAATCCTGGTATATGGTCTATGCTGGCCAGATATTGGGAATATTATATGAGTTATGTGTTTTCCAGTTGGTGATCCATTCAAAAGTGTACAGTTAAATTCCACATTAGAGGTAATTTAATGTAATTTACACTAATTAGGGCCTTGGATTATTCACTGTAGTTCCCATGGCCACTTCTAGTTTGCAAGTGTTTTAAGATGAGTTGGCAAAGGCTTCAATCTCTTGTCAATAAAAGTATAGCAAAACAGATTATACTTCTGTATAAAATGTATGCATGGGGGATATCAAGACCAAGTCTATTCAGCTAGCATGCTCATTATATCTTTTGGCACTGAAGAATATAGTGGAAAGCAGGTCATACATGCATATGTCTGTGTAGGCTTGACGTTTTTGTGGTTCCAGTGGTGCAGTTTCTAGAAACACAAAAAGCCAGCCAGACTTCAATAATTAGGAGAAAGTTAGTAAATTAGACAACACTGAGTATAGATAGTCATAAAGATATTTCTAGTGTCCTTCAAAGTAAAGTGCAAAAACATATAACCAAATTATTATAGGACCCTTAAGACTTAACTTTTAATAGAGATAAGATAAAAAACGCCCTATATACCAAGGTGGATAATATCAAATAAACAAAGACAGAGATATGGCCTAACTACCACTGAGCATGTGATATCCACTGGATACCTCCAGTAATGGAATGTGTGAGTAGCTAAGATAAAGGCAATACCTAGGGCGATAGTAGTGGCAGAAATTAGAGGCCTGGGGCAGAAATATTAATGCAGGGGCGAAAAAGAGGAAAAACTCTTCCTGTATAAGCCCTGACTGTGCCTCTGCCCACGGACAATCCCTGATGGTGGGATTTCCCTGTCCTCGTACCTGCCCTGACTGACCATAGGAAGCCCGAAACAAAGAGAGTTCCCCTCAAAGGAGGGTAGATAGAAAACAAAGTGACAGCATACCTCTTGATAATTTGTAGATAATCATATCCCAACGCGTTTCCCCCTTACTTGGTTCCTCAGGGAGTTGATCGTAGCTGAGTACATATAAAGATAGTAGCTGAGTACATATAAATCATATCGGTAACATACTTCATCCAGGGATAATAGCTGATAACATTCCATGATAGATAATACAAAATAGGCAGACCTTATGATAGAATCTGAGTGCACCAAAAGGAGCCGATTACATCACAGATTCCCTGCTGTAATAGGGAAGAAATGCCACCTAAAAATATAAGACAGATAGAAATATACGTCTACTATATAGATACTTATGCAAGGTGGAGATATAAATGGCAAAGTTATAAACTTACAAGTGATGTGCCATATCTCTGCCTTTGTTTATTTGATATCGCCTTCATTAACTGCGCCTGGGCCTAATACTAAAATGTACGGCACAGGCGCAGGATTTGCAGGGCGCTGAGGAGACCAAGGATGTCAATCACCTTTACAAGGGCGTGCCAATCTGTGAGAGGACGGAGCTTCTAGGTGCTGCAGCAACGCCCCGCTAGCACCTAGAGGCTCATTAGCATATTATAAAAGTCTTTATTTTGAGGGAACGGCGGCAGGGAGGGAGTTATAAGTCATACAGTTATGTTCTGCTGACATTGGCACATCGCTAATGTCAGCCAGCTACATAACGATTTTTCTGATGACAGAAACCCTTTAAGTGTCCTATAATAATTTTGTTTGATGAGTTAGTAAAATAGTGTCAATATTCATTTTGGGGACATTGTATTCACAGTGATGTCATGTGATATTCACTGCAGGAACATTTCATGGTCATTGAGGATATCATTGCTAGTAGCATCACTGTGGCCTAATCATCATATCAGAGCAAAGAGGATTTGCAAATAAGATGGTACTGTAAGGGCTGTTTCACACGAGCGGATGCCGTGCGTGACATCCGCTCCGTGAATGACAGCCAAGCCCCGATGCAGACTGCAGAGGCACGGAGCATTAACATGACTGATAATGCTCCGTGCCTCTCTGTGATCTCTATACTACGAAATCACGGTGACAACTTTATCTCCCTGTGATTTCGTAGTAAAGAGATCACAGAGAGGCACGGAGCATTATCAGTCATGTTAATGCTCCGTGCTTCTGCAGTCTGCATCGGGTCTTGGCTGTCATTCACGGAGCGGATGTCACGCACGGCATCTGCTCGTGTGAAACAGCCCTAAGTGTATTACAGAAGAATAAAAACCTGCAATGTGGGACAGCTCACATGAGCCTTACTGCCTAAGCAAATTACAGGCTGTCCCTTAGTGTTTTTGAACCTTTTCTTTCCTCCTACTTCTGGTGGACATCTCATCTATCCTCACCAACACCTAATTGTTTAAATGTCTAAGGGTTTATGCCATTGTCATAATACTGCTCTAATTCATCTCTATATGTCTCTAATTTCATTGTGGCCTGCTCCATGGAACTCGGTGCAAAGGTATTCACCCAACAAGGTGTACTGCAATACAGGCTCCATACTGAGGGCTTTGACATGTGCATAAGCCCTTACATATTTGAAGGCTATTGTCTTGACCAAGGCAATCCAACGTATAGTTTAAAGTAATGGAAATGTTATGTCAGTTTAAATCTTTCCCAACAGGTCAAAATTACCAAAGTCAACCATAAATTTTGTTATTATTATTATTATTATTATTATTTTTTTTATTATTTTTTTTTTTATTTCAAAGCACCATTAATTCCCTGTACATCAAGAGGGGCTTACACAAACATAGTATAAAAATACAGGTACAATAAACATGAAACTATTAACAAACTGGTACAGAGGGGGAGAGAACCCTGTCAGTGAGAGCGTACAAGGGAAGAGGAAGGACACAGAAGGTGAGGGTAAAAGCTGCTCATCTGGTTGTATGGTGGCAGCATGCTCATTGTAGTTGGTAGGCTTTCTGAATAGGTAGGTTTTCAGGTTACTTTCGAAGGTCTAGATGTTGGGGGAGAGTCTGATGTGCTGGGGTTGTGAGTTCCAGAGGAGGGGAGAGGCATGTCAGAAATCTTGTAGGATGACTGTGTGAAGAACAGATGAGAGTAAAACAAAGAAGGAGGTCCTGTGAGGATCAAAGATTACTTGTGGGGGTCTATCGGGAAAGCAGGTCAGAGATATAAGGAGGGGACAGATTGTGGATGGCCTTATGTGTAGTTATTAGTATTCTCTGGGCAATGGGGAGCCAGTACAGGGATTTGCAGAGGGGAACGGCAGAGTAGGGGAAAGGTGGATTAACTGGGCAGCAGAGTTGAGGATAGATTGAAGGGGTGCTAGATGGAAGGCCACAGAGTAGGATGTTGCTATAGTCTAGGCAGGA
Organism: Bufo bufo; assembly: GCF_905171765.1. NCBI lineage: Eukaryota > Metazoa > Chordata > Amphibia > Anura > Bufonidae > Bufo > Bufo bufo. The sequence continues at coordinate 340,768,501 of NC_053391.1, read as the reverse complement.
GATTATAGGGTGTGTACTAGCATTTTAGTTGACTCAGGGGTGAGGAAGGAGAAAATATGAGAGATGTTCTTGAGTTCAAAGAATCAGGTGGAGGTAAGCGGTTGGATATGTGGCTTGAAGGACAGGGCAGAATCAAATGTTATCCCCAAGCAGCAGACCAGTGACACTGAAGAAAGCATCTTGTTATTAAAGGGGTTATCCACTCCTATAAAACTCCCCCCCCCCCCATATGCCGGGCCCCTCACATTAAATATACTTATCTGGCTCCCCGCTCCCTGCGCCGCTCTTGGTCCCTGCACCGCCACAGCTGCGGAGATGAAAACATCCGGTGTTAGGGGGGAGCAGCCAATGGCAGGCGGGGACGAGCCTCTGTCCCCATCCCCGCCTGTCATTGGCTGCTCACCCTCCCCCCAACACCAGATGTTTTCATCCGCGCATAGGGAGAAGCAGCTGCGTCGGTGCGGGGACCCAGAGTGGCGCAAGGAGCGGGAAGCCTGGTAAGTATATTAAATGTGAGGGGCACGACATATGGGGGGGGGGGGGGGACTTTTATAGGATTGGATAAGCCCTTTAACTGTTATGGATAGGTCAGGTAATGTTTTAGTAAAAAGCATACCCTATTTACAGGCATAGTGTATGCTGCAGAGAGCTCACATTGCAGTGCAAAGAGGGTCTGTGTGATGAAACTAGGCAGAGATGCTCAGTACACTGCTATTGAGCCTATGCATTGGCTCGGCAGTTCATTACACTGAATTAAACACAACTGCAGTTAGGAACAAATGGAGGTGCAACCGCGCATTTCATGAAAGGAGTACACATGGACGAGTATCATCAATGGAACAATTATGACTAATATAGTTGGTAACCCCTTTAATTATATCCATGCCTTTTGCTTGAAAGAGGATGGAACATTTTTCAATCACATCATAAAAGCTTAGCAATACTACTTCACAAATTACATCCTTAATGGATTAATCTTGAATGTAATATGCAAGGCATTGATCACCTTTTTCTCCTTTAAGTGTCCTTCACAGAAGTGTAACAAATGGATGGTATTCAGCATATAAAAACCATGGATATTAATTTACTAAATTATCTGCATATATACAAGCACAATGAACGAGTACTAATCGACCCAGAACACACTTCCTGTCTAAGTCTTGTATACCAATGCATTATCTACTACAGAAGAGCCAGTCTTAGTCCACCGGATAGCGACTTAAGCTTGTGGCAATGGAAAACAGTTACAGGAAAGATTCATTTTGTTGCAGATTATGTACAGTTTTATACCAGCCAAAAAATATTGTATATGAAGAATTCTTGTCAAGGCCTAAGGGTAGAGATGGGCAAAGTTTTGAAAAATTTGATTCAACAACTTCGCCAAAGTTAGCCAAGAAATTAGATTTGTTCCGAATTAATTTGTCACAAATCACTATAAATTAGGTATACCCATGCCACACTGCCTTAGGGTATAACCACATGGAACGGCTGTGCTGCGGCCAGGTTGCGGCCATGCTGCAGTGAAGAACCGCGTGGCCAATTAACCTGCAGCTGACTTTCATGTAATAATGAAGACCGCACTTCATTATTAGTGGCCGCCCTGCCCCTTTAATGCACCTTTAAACAGGGGCTGTTGCTGGTATGGGGTTTGGCTGGGTAGGTGGGGGGACAATATGCATATCATTGCTGCTCTTGCATGCAATCTCCTGCAGGTTATGTTACAGTAAACTCTGAATACTAATCAGCTCTGGCACACCCACTTCTCCAACCCAAGCGCTCTCTTGCCATACAGGTGGGACTCCTTCTTCTGCCATCTGCTTTTCCTCCTTTTCCACATCAGATAATATCGATGAGAATATGTCATCAGGAACATCCAGCTTCTCCTCTCTCTGCATCTTGCTGACTTTTCTAGGACATGGAGACTTTGAAGGATCATTTGGAAGAAGTAATGCCAGCAAAAGATGAGGATGGTCATCAATTAAGACCTGGCCCCTCTAAGGGGTGCAGACTGGATTATATTGGTTGGCACGCTGATAATGGAATAATAAAGGCTTCCATCTTATTTGTATTGAATTAAATTTACAGCTGATGTAGAAATAAGTAAATGTAGAAATAAATAAATAAAACATCACTTCATTCACTTTTGTGGGACTTCTAAGTACGGTACATTGCACTATTTCCGGTAGTCCCATAGAAGTGAATGTTTCAATGGCCATGCATGCACACCACTCCTTCATTCTCATAGGGGACTTAGGAACCTCTATTTTTGTGATTGCTAGAGGCCCCAGTCATTGGACTCCTAGTGATCAAATGCTTACCAATATGCTGTGGATAGGAGATCTGTGTTGTTTGTGGGGAAAACCCCTTTAAATCATCTGTCATTTTGAGTCTACAGGTCCTCTGCAGACCTATTTTTTTTCCACAGTAGCAGACTAAAATTTTAATTGTGATCCTTTAATCATTAGAAAGCTGCCGCCACTCTGGTCCATGGCTGCATCTGGAAAGTAGGCAACTGGACACTTCTCTGTCTCCTTCCACTACTGCCTTCCGCCACAGCCCGGTTAGTTCAGTTACGACTATTCAGCTCTATATCCACAGTGGTGTCACATTCACAAGACATCAGTCGTCCAAAGGTGACATCAGGAATGGCAGCTTATTGAAAGGGGAATCATGCTGCAATGTAATGTCAGGTAATTGAGGTTTCCATCTCTGGTTCTTATTCTATTGTCATGGTGATGATCCTGACTTTAAGCTTTTTAACTAACCTATATTGCATATATACCATATGGCCATCCATCTGTATTCTTCTTGTTAAGGGGACAGTTGGATGGCAGTATGACTACAGTATCAGACTACACAAAATGTGTTTGCAGTCTATTACCATGGAAACAGATATACATAGGAGATGTGAATATAAAATTGTGATATTGATGATTAAAATTATTATATTTTATCTATTGCATGATTGTATATTTTTGCTCTATTGTTTGTACATGCCAGAGCTTCTGCTTTTAGCTGTGAAGCTGTGAACAGAGATATGGACATTAAAAACTCAAAATATCAGAAAATGACCTATTAAGTTTTCTACACATGCATTGTGTCTTGTACAGAGGTCAATGTGCAGAGAGAGGAAGGAGGAAAGCTGTGACCATCACATTGTTAAAAGCATGATCCTGTATTATCTGTCTCCAGCTTTAAAACTGAAGTTTTAATTTTTGTTGTAGTACTGTCTGTGATGATAATGAGATGACTACTGAGAAGCAACAGGCTTTAGAGATGATTCAGTGGTCATGTGCAAAAATATGTTTCTAGAGCATCTATCACTATGATCAATCCTATTAAACCAGACATATTGCCTGGTATGGTTGATCATGCCGAGCAAAATTTTATATATATATATACACTCACCTAAAGAATTATTAGGAACACCATACTAATACGGTGTTGGACCCCCTTTTGCCTTCAGAACTGCCTTAATTCTATGTGGCATTGATTCAACAAGGTGCTGATAGCATTCTTTAGAAATGTTGGCCCATATTGATAGGATAGCATCTTGCAGTTGATGGAGATTTGAGGGATGCACATCCAGGGCACGAAGCTCCCGTTCCACCACATCCCAAAGATGATCTATTGGGTTGAGATCTGAACCAATTTGAAATGATTCGAGCTTTGTGACATGGTGCATTATCCTGCTGGAAGTAGCCATCAGAGGATGGATACATGTTCTCATTCTGTTTACGCCAAATTCGGACTCTACCATTTGAATTTCTCAACAAAAATCGAGACTCATCATACCAGGCAACATTTTTCCAGTCTTCAACAGTCCAATTTTGGTGAGCTCGTGCAAATTTTAGCCTCTTTTTCCTATTTGTAGTGGAGATGAGTGGTACCCGGTGGGGTCTTCTGCTGTTGTAGCCCATCCGCCTCAAGGTTGTGCGTGTTGTGGCTTCACAAATGCTTTGCTGCATACCTTGGTTGTAACGAGTGGTTATTTCAGTCAACGTTGCTCCTCTACCAGCTTGAATCAGTCGGCCCATTCTCCTCTGACCTCTAGCATCCACAAGGCATTTTTGCCCACAGGACTGCCGCATACTGGATGTTTTTCCCTTTTCACACCATTCTTTGTAAACCCTAGAAATGGTTGTGCGTGAAAATCCCAGTAACTGAGCAGATTGTGAAATACTCAGACCGGCCCGTCTGGCACCAACAACCATGCCACGCTCAAAATTGCTTAAATCACCTTTCTTTCCCATTCTGATATTAAGCTTAGAGTTCAGGAGATTGTCTTGACCAGGACCACACCCCTAAATGCTTTGAAGCAACTGTCATGTGATTGGTTGACTAGATAATTGCATTAATGAGAAATAGAACAGGTGTTCCTAATAATTCTTTAGGTGAGTGTATATATATACAGTACAGACCAAAAGTTTGGACACACCTTCTCATTCAAAGAGTTTTCTTTATTTTCATGACTATGAAGGCATCAAAACTATGAATTAACACATGTGGAATTATATACATAAAAAACAAGTGTGAAACAACTGAAAATATGTCATATTCTAGGTTCTTCAAAGTAGCCACCTTTTGCTTTGATTACTGCTTTGCACACTCTTGGCATTCTCTTGATGAGCTTCAAGAGGTAGTCCCCTGAAATGGTCTTCCAACAGTCTTGAAGGAGTTCCCAGAGATGCTTAGCACTTGTTGGCCCTTTTGCCTTCACTCTGCGGTCCAGCTCACCCCAAACCATCTCGATTGGGTTCAGATCCGGTGACTGTGGAGGCCAGGTCATCTGGCGCAGCACCCCAACACTCTCCTTCATGGTCAAATAGCCCTTACTTTCAAAGTTTTCCCAATTTTTCGGCTGACTGACTGACCTTCATTTCTTAAAGTAATGATGGCCACTCGTTTTTCTTTACTTAGCTGCTTTTTTCTTGCCATAATACAAATTCTAACAGTCTATTCAGTAGGACTATCAGCTGTGTATCCACCTGACTTCTCCTCAACGCAACTGATGGTCCCAACCCCATTTATAAGGCAAGAAATCCCACTTATTAAACCTGACAGGGGACACCTGTGAAGTGAAAACCATTTCAGGGGACTACCTCTCTGAAGCTCATCAAGAGAATGCCAAGAGTGTGCAAAGCAGTAATCAAAGCAAAAGGTGGCTACTTTGAAGAACCTAGAATATGACATATTTTCAGTTGTTTCACACTTGTTTGTTATGTATATAATTCCACATGTGTTAATTCATAGTTTTGATGCCTTCAGTGTGAATCTACAATTTTCATAGTCATGAAAATAAAGAAAACTCTTTGAATGAGAAGGTGTGTCCAAACTTTTGGTCTGTACTGTAGGTGAAGCGTCCTTAGGGCAAGGACCTCAAAGGTAGTATTTTCCGAAATAATGCCTGTACCGCTAGCCACACAAGAAAGGCAGCAGGAGATTAGGGAGGTTAACAAGTGGCTCAAGAACTGGTGTAGGAAGGAGGGGTTTGGGTTCCTGGAAAACTGGGCCAACTTCTCTCTCGGCTACAGGCTCTATTGTAGGAATGGGCTGCACCTCAATGGAGAAGGGGCCGCTGTGTTGGGGGAGAAGATGGCTAGAACATTGGAGGAGTGTTTAAACTAATAACTGGGGGAGGGTAAATACGTTATAGGAGAGGAAGATAGTGCAGATAGAGACCTGGGGCAAGGTAATGGAACTGCGGGAAGAATGGAAGGAGGGACTAGAACAGTTCAGAAGTAAAGGTGTAGGGTAAAAATTATACATAAACCTCTTAAATGTATGTATAATAATGCCAGAAGCCTGACTAATAAAACTGGGGAACTGGAATTAGGAGGACTATGACATAATGGGAATAACTGAGACATGGCTGAATGATAGTTATGACTGGGCAGTTAATGTACAGGATTACAGTCTGTAACCGGAGAAATGGAGGGGTCTACCTTTATGTAAAGTCCTGTCTAAAGCCCACAGTCCGATAAGATATAAGTGAGGGACATGAACATGTGGAGTCACTGTGGGCAGAAATACATGGAGGCAAAAACAATAATAAATTACTAATAGGAGTTTATTATAAACCACATAATATACCAGAGTCCACAGAAAATCTACTACTAAACGAGATAGACGAGGCAGCAAATCATAATGAGGTGGCTATTATGGGGGACTTCAACTACCCAGATATAGACTTGAAAACTGAAAGCTGTACATCTCATAAAGGAAACAGGTTCTTGGCAATAACCAAAGACAATTACCTTTCCCAACTGGTTCAGAACCCGACTAAAGGGACGGCCATACTGGACATAGTATTAACCAATAGACCTGACAGAACAACAGATGTGCAGGTTGGGGGACACCTGAGAAATAGTGACCATAAAGTAATAACCTTCCAATTATCCTTCAAATGAGCGTTTCTACTGGGAGGAACAAAAATACCAAACTTCAAAAAAGCTAATTTTAGCCGAATAGGAGAGGCCATAGGCGTAATTAACTGGGACAAAGTCCTCAAAAAAAAAAATTCGGCCACAAAATAGGATATTTTTAAAAGCATCCTAAAATATAATTGTGAGAGGTACATACCTTATAGGAATAAAGGGTTAAGGAACAAGAAGAAACCAATGTGGATAAATAGAACTGTAAAGAAAGCAATAAATGACAAAAAGAAAGCATTTAAATCACTAAAACAGGAGGGTAGCGAGGAAGCACTGAAAAAAATAGAATATGTAAAAAACAAATAAAAGCCGCCAAACTAGAGACCAAGAGATTAATTGCCAATGAGAGTAAAACTAACCCTAAAATGTTCTTCAATTATATAAATGGTAAAAAGTATAAATCTGAAGGTGTCGGCCCTCTACAGAGTAATGAGGGGGAAGTTGCAGAGAGCGATGAGGAGAAAGCAAAGCTATTAAATATTTTTTTCTCCACTGTATTCACTGAGGAAAATAAACTGTCAGATGAAATGCAGAATGTAAAAGTAAATTCCCCATTAAAAGTTCCCTGACTGACCCAGGAAGAAGTACAACAGCGACTTAAAAAGATTAAAATAGACAAATCACCAGGACCAGATGGCATACACCCCCGTATCCTAAGATAATTAAGTAATGTCATAGCCAGACCCTTATTTCTGATATTTACAGACTCTATACTGACAGGGAGTGTTCCACAGGATTGGCGTATAGCAAATGTGGTGCCAATATTCAAAAAGGGTGCAAAAACAGACCCCGGAAACTATAGGCCAGTAAGTTTAACATCTGTTGTGGGTAAACAGTTTGAAGGTTTTCTAAGAGATGCTATCTTGGAGGATCTCAATGAAAACAAGCAAATAACATCATATCAGCATGGCTTCATGAGGGATCGGTCATGTCAAACTAATTTAATCAGTTTCTATGAGGAGGTAAGTTCTAGACTTGACAGTGGTGAATCAATGGATGTTGTATATCTGGACTTCTCCAAAGCATTTGACACTGTACCACATAAAAGGTTAGTATATAAAATGAGAATGCTCGGACTGGGAGAAAACGTCTGTATGTGGGTAAGTAACTGGCTCAATGATAGAAAACAGAGGGTGGTTATTAATGGTACACACTCAGATTGAGTCACTCTCACTAGCGGAGTGCCTCAGGGGTCAGTATTGGGCCCTATTCTCGTCAATATATTTATTAATGATCTTGTAGAAGGCTTGCACAGTAAAATATAAATTTTTGCACTGAAGAGGACAATAAACAGCTACAGATGGATCTGGATAGATTACAGGCTTGGGCAGAGAAGTGGCAGATGAGGTTTAACACTGACAAATGTAAGGTTATGCACATGGGGATAATGCAAATCACCCTTACATACTAAATAGTAAAACACTGGGTAACACTGACATGGAAAAGGACCTAGGAATTTTAATAAACAGCAAACTAAGCAGTAAAAACCAGTGTCAGGCAGCTGCTGCCAAGGCCAATAAGATAATGGGGTGCATCAAAAGGGGCATAGATGCCCGTGATGAGAACATAGTTCTACCACTTTACAAATCACTAGTCAGACCACACATGGAGTACTGTGTACAATTCTGGGCTCCTGTGAACAAGGCAGACATAGCAGAGCTGGAGAGGGTTCAGAGGAGGGCAACTAGAGTAATAACTGGAATTGGGGAAACTACAGTACCCTGAAAGATTATCAACATTAGGGTTATTCACTTTAGAAAAAAGACGACTGAGGGCAGATCTAATTACTATGTATAAATATATCAAGGTATAGTACAGAGATGTCTCCAATCATCTTTTTATCCCCAGGACTGTGACTGTGACGAGGGGACACCTTCTGCGTCTGGAGGAAAGAAGGTTTGTACACAAACATAGAAAAGGATTCTTTACGGTAAGAGCAGTGAGACTATGGAACTCTCTGCCTGAGGAGGTGGTGATGGTGAGTACAATAAAATAATTCAAGAGGGGCTTGGATGAATTTCTGGAGTGTAATAATATTACAGGCTATAGCTACTTAGAGAGGAGTTGTTGATCCAGGGAGTTATTCTGATTGCCTGATTGGAGTCGGGAAGGAATTTTTTCCCCCTTAACTGGGGAAAATTGGCTTGTACCTCACAGGGTTTTTTTTTTTTTGCCTTCCTCTGGATCAACTTGCAGGATAAAAGGCCGAACTGGATGGACAAATGTTTTACTATGTTACTACGGTCCTACGGTATAATAATGCTGGACCACAAAGACAAGATGTCTAGCCCTGTCAATCAAAGGGGAGGGGAGTACACAGAGCAGTGAGGGGCATAGCAGTAGCGGTGCTCCAAGCACTATGACTGGCCCTTCAGGTGAACACCATAAAAAAATATATAAAGACGGTGTAAAAAAAAGCAATTTTTTGTCACCTTACATCACAAAAAGTGAAATACCAAGCAATCAAAAAGTCATATGCACCCCATAATCATACCAATCAAACCGTCATCTCATCCCGCAAAAAATAATACCCTACCTAAGACAATCGCCCAAAAAGAAAAAAAACTATGGCTCTCAGAATATGGAGACACTGAAACATGATTTTTTTTTGTTTCAAAAATGCTTTTATTGTGTAAAACTTAAATAAATAAAAAAAGTATATATATTAACCACTTCCCGCCACGCTAACGCCGAAAGGCGTCATTTCTGCGGCGCTCCCAGGTCACACTAACGCCAATAGGCGTCATCTCGCGTGAGCCGAGATTTCCTGTGAACGCGCGCACACAGGCGCGCGCGCTCACAGGAACGGAAGGTAAGAGAGTTGATCTCCAGCCTGCCAGCGGCGATCGTTCGCTGGCAGGCTGGAGATGTGTTTTTTTTAACCCCTAACAGGTATATTAGACGCTGTTTTGATAACAGCGTCTAATATACCTGCTACCTGGTCCTCTGGTGGTCCCCTTTGTTTGGATCGACCACCAGAGGACACAGGTAGCTCAGTAAAGTAGCACCAAGCACCACTACACTACACTACACCCCCCCCCCCCGTCACTTATTAACCCCTTATTAGCCCCTGATCACCCCATATAGACTCCCTGATTACCCCCCTGTCATTGATTACCCCCCTGTCATTGATTACCCCCCTGTAAAGCTCCATTCAGACGTCCGCATGATTTTTACGGATCCACTGATAGATGGATCGGATCCGCAAAACGCATCCGGACGTCTGAATGAAGCCTTACAGGGGCGTGATCAATGACTGTGGTGATCACCCCATATAGACTCCCTGATCACCCCCCTGTCATTGATTACACCCCTGTCATTGATCACCCCCCTGTAAAGCTCCATTCAGACGTCCGCATGATTTTTACGGATGCACTGATAGATGGATCCGATCCGCAAAACGCATCCGGACGTCTGAATGAAGCCTTACAGGGGCATGATCAATGACTGTGGTGATCACCCCATATAGACTCCCTGATCACCCCCCTGTAAAGCTCCATTCAGATGTCCGCATGATTTTTACGGATGCACTGATAGATGGATCCGATCCGCAAAACGCATCCGGACGTCTGAATGAAGCCTTACAGGGGCATGATCAATGACTGTGGTGATCACCCCATATAGACTCCCTGATCACCCCCCTGTAAAGCTCCATTCAGATGTCCGCATGATTTTTACGGATGCACTGATAGATGGATCGGATCCGCAAAACGCATCCGGACGTCTGAATGAAGCCTTACAGGGGCATGATCAATGACTGTGGTGATTACCCCCCTGTAAAGCTCCATTCAGATGTCCGCATGATTTTTACGGATGCACTGATAGATGGATCGGATCCGCAAAACGCATCCGGACGTCTGAATGAAGCCTTACAGGGGCGTGATCAATGACTGTGGTGATCACCCCATATAGACTCCCTGATCACCCCCCCTGTCATTGATTACCCCCCTGTCATTGATTACCCCCCTGTAAAGCTCCATTCAGACGTCCGCATGATTTTTACGGATGCACTGATAGATGGATCGGATCCGCAAAACGCATCCGGACGTCTGAATGAAGCCTTACAGGGGCGTGATCAATGACTGTGGTGATCACCCCATATAGACTCCCTGATCACCCCCCTGTAAAGCTCCATTCAGATGTCCGCATGATTTTTACGGATGCACTGATAGATGGATCCGATCCGCAAAACGCATCCGGACGTCTGAATGAAGCCTTACAGGGGCATGATCAATGACTGTGGTGATCACCCCATATAGACTCCCTGATCACCCCCCTGTAAAGCTCCATTCAGATGTCCGCATGATTTTTACGGATGCACTGATAGATGGATCGGATCCGCAAAACGCATCCGGACGTCTGAATGAAGCCTTACAGGGGCATGATCAATGACTGTGGTGATTACCCCCCTGTAAAGCTCCATTCAGATGTCCGCATGATTTTTACGGATGCACTGATAGATGGATCGGATCCGCAAAACGCATCCGGACGTCTGAATGAAGCCTTACAGGGGCGTGATCAATGACTGTGGTGATCACCCCATATAGACTCCCTGATCACCCCCCCTGTCATTGATTACCCCCCTGTCATTGATTACCCCCCTGTAAAGCTCCATTCAGACGTCCGCATGATTTTTACGGATGCACTGATAGATGGATCGGATCCGCAAAACGCATCCGGACGTCTGAATGAAGCCTTACAGGGGCGTGATCAATGACTGTGGTGATCACCCCATATAGACTCCCTGATCACCCCCCTGTCATTGATCACCCCCCCTGTCATTGATCACCCCCCTGTCATTGATCACCCCCCTGTCATTGATCACCCCCCTGTCATTGATCACCCCCCTGTAAGGCTCCATTCAGACATTTTTTTGGCCCAAGTTAGCGGAATTATTATTATTTTTTTCTTACAAAGTCTCATATTCCACTAACTTGTGTCAAAAAATAAAATCTCACATGAACTCACCATACCCCTCACGGAAACCAAATGCGTAAAATTTTTTAGACATATATATTCCAGACTTCTTCTCACGCTTTAGGGCCCCTAGAATGCCAGGGCAGTATAAATACCCCACATGTGACCCCATTTCGGAAAGAAGACACCCCCAGGTATTCCGTGAGGGGCATATTGAGTCCATGAAAGATTGAAATTTTTGTCCCAAGTTAGCGGAACGGGAGACTTTGTGAGAAAAAAATTAAAAATATCAATTTCCGCTAACTTGTGCCAAAAAAAAAAAATTTCTATGAACTCGCCATGCCCCTCATTGAATACCTTGGGGTGTCTTCTTTCCAAAATGGGGTCACATGTGGGGTATTTATACTGCCCTGGCATTCTAGGGGCCCCAAAGCGTGAGAAGAAGTCTGGTATCCAAATGTCTAAAAATGCCCTCCTAAAAGGAATTTGGGCACCTTTGCGCATCTAGGCTGCAAAAAAGTGTCACACATCTGGTATCGCCGTACTCAGGAGAAGTTGGGGAATGTGTTTTGGGGTGTCATTTTACATATACCCATGCTGGGTGAGAGAAATATCTTGGTCAAATGCCAACTTTGTATAAAAAAATGGGAAAAGTTGTCTTTTGCCAAGATATTTCTCTCACCCAGCATGGGTATATGTAAAATGACACCCCAAAACACATTCCCCAACTTCTCCTGAATACGGCGATACCACATGTGTGACACTTTTTTGCAGCCTAGGTGGGCAAAGGGGCCCACATTCCAAAGAGCACCTTTAGGATTTCACAGGTCATTTACCTACTTACCACACATTAGTGCCCCTGGAAAATGCCAGGGCAGTATAACTACCCAACAAGTGACCCCATTTTGGAAAGAAGACACCCCAAGGTATTCCGTGAGGGGCATGGCGAGTTCCTAGAATTTTTTATTTTTTGTCACAAGTTAGTGGAAAATGATGATTTTTTTTTTTTTTTTTTTTTCATACAAAGTCTCATATTCCACTAACTTGTGACAAAAAATAAAAACTTCCATGAACTCACTATGCCCATCAGCGAATACCTTGGGGTCTCTTCTTTCCAAAATGGGGTCACTTGTGGGGTAGTTATACTGCCCTGGCATTCTAGGGGCCCAAATGTGTGGTAAGGAGTTTGAAATCAAATTCTGTAAAAAATGACCTGTGAAATCCGAAAGGTGCTCTTTGGAATATGGGCCCCTTTGCCCACCTAGGCTGCAAAAACGTGTCACACATCTGGTATCCCCGTACTCAGGAGAAGGTGGGGAATGTGTTTTGGGGTGTCATTTTACATATACCCATGCTGGGTGAGAGAAATATCTTGGCAAAAGACAACTTTTCCCATTTTTTTTATACAAAGTTGGCATTTGACCAAGATATTTATCTCACCCAGCATGGGTATATGTAAAAAGACACCCCAAAACACATTCCTCAACTTCTCCTGAATACAGAGATACCAGATGTGTGACACGTTTTTGCAGCCTAGGTGGGCAAAGGGGCCCATATTCCAAAGAGCACCTTTCGGATTTCACTGGTCATTTTTTGCAGAATTTGATTTCAAACTCCTTACCACACATTCGGGCCCCTAGAATGCCAGGGCAGTATAACTACCCCACAAGTGACCCCATTTTGGAAAGAAGAGACCCCAAGGTATTCGCTGATGGGCATAGTGAGTTCATGGAAGTTTTTATTTTTTGTCACAAGTTAGTGGAATATGAGACTTTGTATGAAAAAAAAAAAAAAAAAAAAAATCATCATTTTCCACTAACTTGTGACAAAAAATAAAAAATTCTAGGAACTTGCCATGCCCCTCACGGAATACCTTGGGGTGTCTTCTTTCCAAAATGGGGTCACTTGTGGGGTAGTTATACTGCCCTGGCATTCTAGGGGCCCGAATGTGTGGTAAGGAGTTTGAAATCAAATTCTGTAACAAATGACCTGTGAAATCCGAAAGGTGCTCTTTGGAATATGGGCCCCTTTGCCCACCTAGGCTGCAAAAAAGTGTCACACATCTGGTATTGCCGTACTCAGGAGAAGGTGGGGAATGTGTTTTGGGGTGTCATTTTACATATACCCATGCTGGGTGAGAGAAATATCTTGGCAAAAGACAACTTTTCCCATTTTTTTATACAAAGTTGGCATTTGACCAAGATATTTATCCCACCCAGCATGGGTATATGTAAAAAGACACCCCAAAACACATTCCTCAACTTCTCCTGAATACAGAGATACCAGATGTGTGACACTTTTTTGCAGCCTAGGTGGGCAAAGGGGCCCATATTCCAAAGAGCACCTTTCGGATTTCACAGGTCATTTTTTACAGAATTTGATTTCAAACTCCTTACCACACATTTGGGCCCCTAGAATGCCAGGGCAGTATAACTACCCCACAAGTGACCCCATTTTGGAAAGAAGAGACCCCAAGGTATTTCGTGATGGGCATAGTGAGTTCATAGAAGTTTTTATTTTTTGTCACAAGTTAGTGGAATATGAGACTTTGTAAGAAAAAAAAAAAAAAAAAAAAAAATCATCATTTTCCGCTAACTTGTGACAAAAAATAAAAAGTTCTATGAACTCACTATGCCCATCAGCGAATACCTTAGGGTGTGTACTTTCCGAAATGGGGTCATTTGTGGGGTGTTTGTACTGTCTGGCCATTGTAGAACCTCAGGAAACATGACAGGTGCTCAGAAAGTCAGAGCTGCTTCAAAAAGCGGAAATTCACATTTTTGTACCATAGTTTGTAAACGCTATAACTTTTACCCAAACCATTTTTTTTTTTTACCCAAACATTTTTTTTTTATCAAAGACATGTAGAACTATAAATTTAGAGCAAAATTTCTATATGGATCTCGTTTTTTTTGCAAAATTTTACAACTGAAAGTGAAAAATGTCATTTTTTTGCAAAAAAATCGTTAAATTTCGATTAATAACAAAAAAAGTAAAAATGTCAGCAGCAATGAAATACCACCAAATGAAAGCTCTATTAGTGAGAAGAAAAGGAGGTAAAATTCATTTGGGTGGTAAGTTGCATGACCGAGCAATAAACGGTGAAAGTAGTGTAGTGCCGATTTGTAAAAAAGGGCCTGGTCTTTAGGGGGGTATAAACCTGTGGTCCTTAAGTGGTTAAGTATTGCTGTGTCCATAACAACCTACTGCATAAAAATATCACAAGAACTAACCCCACAGTTGACCAAAAAAAAAAAAAAACATATTTCAGAATATGGAGACACTAAAAAATTATATTTTTCAAAAATGCTTTAGTATGTAAAACTGATACAAACAACCAAACAAAGTAGTGGCATATTTGATATTGTCACGTCCGCAACAACCTGCTCTAAAAAAATAACACATGATCTAACCTGTCAGATGAACACTGTAAATAACAAAATAAAAACGGTACCAAAACAGCTATTTTTTGTTACCTTGCCTCACAAAAAGTGTAATATAGAGCAGCCAAATATCATATGTACCCTAAAATAATACCAACAAAACTGCCACCTTTTCCCGTAGTTTCCAAAATAGGGTAATTTTTTTGGAGTTTCTAATCAGGCGGTCTTCAAATGTAACATGGCAACTTAAAATTATCCCATTGAAATCTGCCTTCCAGAAACCATATGGCGTTCCTTTCCTTCTGAGCCTTGCCGTGTGTCCGTACAGCAGTTTACGACCACATATGTGGTGTTTCTGTAAACGACAGAATCAGGGTAATAAATATTGAGTTTTGTTTGGCTGTTAACCCTTGCTTTGTTAGCGGAAAAAATTGATTAAAATGGAAAATCTGACAAAAAAGTGAAATTCTGACATTTCATCTACATTTTCCTTTAATTCTTGTGAAACACCTAAAGGGTTAACAAAGTTTGTAAAATCAGTTTTGAATACCTTCAGGGGTGTTGTTTCCAAAATGGGGTCACTTTTTTGGAGTTTCTACTCTAGGGGTACATCAGGGGATCTTCAAATGTGACATGGCAACTTAAAATTATCCCATTAAAATCTGCCTTATAAAAACCATATGGCGTTCCTTTCCTTCTGCGCCCTGCCGTGTGCTCATACAGCAGTTTACGACCACATATGGAATGTTTCTGTAAACTACAGAATCAGGGCAATAAATATTGAGTTTTTCAATCAAAGATGGAATACCCGCGCTGCCGCCAAGAGCCAATGTCGTTATTTATATCTCTACTTATAATAATGTCGCTGCTGGGTTCTACCTGGTTTATTGCCTATGTTCCGGTATTAGTGTGTCAAAACTGAAAAGGAAGCTCTGAACCCGCACTGATAAAGATTGTGTAGACCGCTAACTTTATTAATTTCTCACAAGTTTGAGCTGTAGCTGGTGAGAGTAGAAGGGGGAATGTGAATTAAATAACAATAACTGCCTCAGGATCAATATGTACAAGTAAATTTAATTAATAAACTTCCACTATTTGGGCTGTTATTGGTGCAAGCAAAGAGGGCAATATTATATCACATCTAATCAATACTTGCCTCAATGATAATATGGGGGCGATTCAAACCAAGCCGGGTTGTATCTGCTTCCCCGCTACCTCCGCAAGTGACTTTCAGGCTGCCGCGATGTAAATCTTGCGATAGGTCTTCAGTAGTGATGATCGAGGACCAAAGTATTCGGGTGTTCAGGCCGAACACATTGCTATATTCGTGTGCTCGGCTGAGCACCCGAGTATAATGGAAGTTAATGAGAGACAACCAGGCACCCCCTGCTCTGAAGAGGGGAGGGTGCCTGGTCCATTGGAAAAGGTCAGAAAGTGACAGAAACACCACCAAAACGGATCGGGAACACGATGAGGACAATGTCTGGATTAAACTTGGACTCCCAGGTCGCTGCTGGGAACCATGTTGTCCGAGTTGTACGCCACTTTTACAGACTGACAAAAATACCCACAAAACCCCCCAAAAAAACTATTTTACAGGATAAATTGTTAGGAAACATTCTTTCCTGTATATTCAATTGTATATAAAGTGCAAGTGCTGAAATAAAATTACAAGCAAGAGGCACTCCGAAACAGCCTGTATATCACATAAAGGAGGGCCTCATTCACATTGTGGTACAATTGTTAAGGAAGTGGGACTCCTACACCATAAAGCCTTTGCACTAAGTGAAAAGGCTGCCAAAAATTACAAGTAACCGGCACTCCAAAACACCCTTTGTTACACATGGGAGGGCATCATACACACCCTTGAAAAATTATGATTGATGGCCTGCTGGTGACCCTCAAAAACATTTGGAGCAAGGGCCTGCTGATCTCACCATCTAAAACCTTACGGGTGAGGGCCTGCTGCCGCATTGGTGACTCTAGATAGCCTCTGGGCGATTGCACGTCCCTGTGACGGCGACGATCCATTTTGATATCTGCCCTATCAGTTTTCGATGTTCTTTTATGTACCTACCATGGTGATCACCGATAACAGGGAATCATAGTTCGAATTCAGAGAGGGAGCCTGATAAACGGCTACTACTTCAAAGCAAGGCAGCATGAGTTGCGGGCCTGCAGGTGAGCTGACCCTGTAAAAGATTTAAGTCGCGGGCCTGCATGTGAGCTGAACCAGTAAAAGATTTTAGGTGCGGGCCTGCTAGTGAGCTGAGTTGGAACCGACAAACCCAACTTGAATTTGATGGCTGCATTAATCTGCAGGTGACGGTAATACAGCTCCACGGATTGCTTAGACAGATGAAGATGCAAACAATCTGTGGTCTTAGTCTTTTATCCAGACTCTGTCATTGTGCCACTATGTGGCCTCCTCATGCTGCCATCTCCACACCATGTCACCTTGCCACTCATTTTAATCACCATGCTGCTGCTGGTGCTGCTTAAAAGGCCTTAAACTGATCACCAGGCACACAATCTAATTAAGGTTTTGGAATCGATAAACCCATGACTGGGCCCCACAGCAAATTTTCGAATGGGGCTGCATCCCACAGTAATTTTTTAGCGACCCCTTCCTTTCATGCCGCCCCCATTCCTGTGGCTAGTAAAGATCGCTCTCTCAGACCAGGGCTGGCAGCTGTTCCATCCGTTTTATACACTGTCTATACTGTCACTGTATATAATTTCATTGTGTAATACTGTTGAGGGGGCCCTGACCAAATCATTTAGTCCTCCTCCTCCTGAATGGGCCCCTTCTGGGTCAGATCCCCAAAGCTGAAGCTTCCCCTGCTTCCCCTATACCTACGCCCCTGGTCTGCATTAATCTGCAGGTGACCGTGATACAGCTCCACAGATTTATTTCCCTCTGCATCTTTCTAAGCAATCTGTGGCCTCAGTCTTTTATCCAGACTCTGCTGATGCTGCTTAAAAGGCCTTAAAGTATAACATTTTTTTTTGGAGTATTGGATTGTGGTGATTAATATCTCCTTGGTGGCCCTATTTCAACTAGAGTTGAGCGAACACCTGGATGTTCGGGTTCGAGAAGTTCGGCCGAACTTCCCGGAAATGTTCGGGTTCGGGATCCGAACCCGACCCGAACTTCGTCCCGAACCCGAAACCCATTGAAGTCAATGGGGACCCGAACTTTTCGGCACTAAAAAGGCTGTAAAACAGCCCAGAAAAGAGCTGGAGGGCTGCAAAAGGCAGCAACATGTAGGTAAATCCCCTGCAAACAAATGTGGATAGGGAAATGAATTAAAATAAAAATAAAAATAATTAACCAATATCAATTGGACAGAGGTCCCATAGCAGAGAATCTGGCTTCACGTCAGCAGAGAATCAGTCTCTTCATGCCATAGCAGAGAATCTGGCTTCATGTCAGCAGAGAATCAGTCTTCATGTCATAGCAGAGAATCAGGCTTCACGTCACCCACCATTGGAACAGGCCACTGTCACATATTTAGGCCCAAGCACCCAGGCAGAGGAGAGAGGTCCCGTAACAGAGAATCTGGCTTCATGTCAGCACAGAATCAGTCTTCATGTCATAGCAGAGAATCAGGCTTCACGTCCCCTATTACTGGAACAGGCCACTGTCACATATTTAGGCCCAGGCACCCAGGCAGAGGAGAGAGGTCCCGTAACAGAGAATCTGGCTTCATGTCAGCACAGAATCAGTCTTCATGTCATAGCAGAGAATCAGGCTTCACGTCACCCACCACTGGAACAGGCCACTGTCACATATTTAGGCCCCGACACCCAGGCAGAGGAGACAGGTCCCGTAACAGAGAATCTGGCTTCATGTCAGCACAGAATCAGTCTTCATGTCATAGCAGAGAATCAGGCTTCACGTCACCCACCACTGGAACAGGCCACTGTCACATATTTAGGCCCAGGCACCCAGGCAGAGGAGAGAGGTCCCGTAACAGAGAATCTGGCTTCATGTCAGCACAGAATCAGTCTTCATGTTATAGCAGAGAATCAGGCTTCACGTCACCCACCACTGGAACAGGCCACTGTCACATATTTAGGCCCCGGCACCCAGACAGAGGAGAGAGGTCCCGTAACAGAGAATCTGGCTTCATGTCAGCAGAGAATCAGTCTTCATGTCATAGCAGAGAATCAGGCTTCACGTCACCCACCACTGGAACAGGCCACTGTCACATATTTAGGCCCCGGCACCCAGGCAGAGGAGAGAGGTCCCGTAACAGAGAATCTGGCTTCATGTCAGCACAGAATCAGTCTTCATGTCATAGCAGAGAATCAGGCTTCACGTCACCCACCACTGGAACAGGCCACTGTCACATATTTAGGCCCCGGCACCCAGGCAGAGGAGAGAAGTCCCGTAACAGAGAATCTGGCTTCATGTCAGCACAGAATCAGTCTTCATGTCATAGCAGAGAATCAGGCTTCACGTCACCCACCACTGGAACAGGCCACTGTCACATATTTAGGCCCAGGCACCCAGGCAGAGGAGAGAGGTCCCGTAACAGAGAATCTGGCTTCATGTCAGCACAGAATCAGTCTTCATGTCATAGCAGAGAATCAGGCTTCACGTCACCCCACCACTGGAACAGGCCACTGTCACATATTTAGGCCCCGGCACCCAGGCAGAGGAGACAGGTCCCGTAACAGAGAATCTGGCTTCATGTCAGCACAGAATCAGTCTTCATGTCATAGCAGAGAATCAGGCTTCACGTCACCCACCACTGGAACAGGCCACTGTCACATATTTAGGCCCCGGCACCCAGGCAGAGGAGACAGGTCCCGTAACAGAGAATCTGGCTTCATGTCAGCACAGAATCAGTCTTCATGTCATAGCAGAGAATCAGGCTTCACATCACCCACCACTGGAACAGGCCACTGTCACATATTTAGGCCCAGGCACCCAGGCAGAGGAGAGAGGTCCCGTAACAGAGAATCTGGCTTCATGTCAGCACAGAATCAGTCTTCATGTTATAGCAGAGAATCAGGCTTCACGTCACCCACCACTGGAACAGGCCACTGTCACATATTTAGGCCCCGGCACCCAGACAGAGGAGAGAGGTCCCGTAACAGAGAATCTGGCTTCATGTCAGCAGAGAATCAGTCTTCATGTCATAGCAGAGAATCAGGCTTCACGTCACCCACCACTGGAACAGGCCACTGTCACATATTTAGGCCCCGGCACCCAGGCAGAGGAGAGAGGTCCCGTAACAGAGAATCTGGCTTCATGTCAGCACAGAATCAGTCTTCATGTCATAGCAGAGAATCAGGCTTCACGTCACCCACCACTGGAACAGGCCACTGTCACATATTTAGGCCCAGGCACCCAGGCACCCAGGCAGAGGAGAGAGGTCCCGTAACAGAGAATCTGGCTTCATATCAGCACAGAATCAGTCTTCATGTCATAGCAGAGAATCAGGCTTCACGTCACACACCACTGGAACAGGCCACTGTCACATATTTAGGCCCCGGCACCCAGGCAGAGGAGACAGGTCCCGTAACAGAGAATCTGGCTTCATGTCAGCACAGAATCAGTCTTCATGTCATAGCAGAGAATCAGGCTTCACGTCACCCACCACTGGAACAGGCCACTGTCACATATTTAGGCCCCGGCACCCAGGCAGAGGAGAGAGGTCCCGTAACAGAGAATCTGGCTTCATGTCAGCACAGAATCAGTCTTCATGTCATAGCAGAGAATCAGGCTTCACATCACCCACCACTGGAACAGGCCACTGTCACATATTTAGGCCCAGGCACCCAGGCAGAGGAGAGAGGTCCCGTAACAGAGAATCTGGCTTCATGTCAGCACAGAATCAGTCTTCATGTTATAGCAGAGAATCAGGCTTCACGTCACCCACCACTGGAACAGGCCACTGTCACATATTTAGGCCCCGGCACCCAGACAGAGGAGAGAGGTCCCGTAACAGAGAATCTGGCTTCATGTCAGCAGAGAATCAGTCTTCATGTCATAGCAGAGAATCAGGCTTCACGTCACCCACCACTGGAACAGGCCACTGTCACATATTTAGGCCCCGGCACCCAGGCAGAGGAGAGAGGTCCCGTAACAGAGAATCTGGCTTCATGTCAGCACAGAATCAGTCTTCATGTCATAGCAGAGAATCAGGCTTCACGTCACCCACCACTGGAACAGGCCACTGTCACATATTTAGGCCCAGGCACCCAGGCAGAGGAGAGAGGTCCCGTAACAGAGAATCTGGCTTCATATCAGCACAGAATCAGTCTTCATGTCATAGCAGAGAATCAGGCTTCACGTCACCCACCACTGGAACAGGCCACTGTCACATATTTAGGCCCCGGCACCCAGGCAGAGGAGACAGGTCCCGTAACAGAGAATCTGGCTTCATGTCAGCACAGAATCAGTCTTCATGTCATAGCAGAGAATCAGGCTTCACGTCACCCACCACTGGAACAGGCCACTGTCACATATTTAGGCCCCGGCACCCAGGCAGAGGAGAGAGGTCCCGTAACAGAGAATCTGGCTTCATGTCAGCACAGAATCAGTCTTCATGTCATAGCAGAGAATCAGGCTTCACGTCACCCACCACTGGAACAGGCCACTGTCACATATTTAGGCCCAGGCACCCAGGCAGAGGAGAGAGGTCCCGTAACAGAGAATCTGGCTTCATGTCAGCACAGAATCAGTCTTCATGTCATAGCAGAGAATCAGGCTTCACGTCACCCACCACTGGAACAGGCTGCTGTCACATATTTAGGCCCCGGCACCCAGGCAGAGGAGAGAGGTCCCGTAACAGAGAATCTGGCTTCATGTCAGCACAGAATCAGTCTTCATGTCATAGCAGAGAATCAGGCTTCACGTCACCCACCACTGGAACAGGCCACTGTCACATATTTAGGCCCCGGCACCCAGGCAGAGGAGACAGGTCCCGTAACAGAGAATCTGGCTTCATGTCAGCACAGAATCAGTCTTCATGTCATAGCAGAGAATCAGGCTTCACGTCACCCACCACTGGAACAGGCCACTGTCACATATTTAGGCCCCGGCACCCAGGCAGAGGAGAGAGGTCCCATAACAGAGAATCTGGCTTCATGTCAGCACAGAATCAGTCTTCATGTCATAGCAGAGAATCAGGCTTCACGTCACGCACCACTGGAACAGGCCACTGTCACATATTTAGGCCCCGGCACCCAGACAGAGGAGAGGTTCATTCAACTTTGGGTTGCCCCGCAATATAATGGTAAAATTAAAATAAAAATAGGATTGAATGAGGAAGTGCCCTGGAGTACAATAATATATTGTTAAGGGGAGGTAGTTAATGTCTAATCTGCACAAGGGATGGACAGGTCCTGTGGGATCCATGCCTGGTTCATTTTTATGAACGTCAGCTTGTCCACATTGGCTGTAGACAGGCGGCTGCGTTTGTCTTTAATGACGCCCCCTGCCGTGCTGAATACACGTTCAGACAAAACGCTGGCCGCCGGGCAGGCCAGCACCTCCAAGGCATAAAAGGCTAGCTCTGGCCACGTGGACAATTTGGAGACCCAGAAGTTGAATGGGGCCGAACCATCAGTCAGTACGTGGAGGGGTGTGCATAGGTACTGTTCCACCATCTTATTGAAATATTGCCTCCTGCTAACACGTTCCGTATCAGGTGGCGGTGCAGTTAGCTGTGGCGTGGTGACAAAACTTTTCCACATCTCTGCCATGCTAACCCTGCCCTCAGAGGAGCTGGCCGTGACACAGCTGCATTGGCGACCTCTTGCTCCTCCTCTGCCTTCGCCTTGGGCTTCCACTTGTTCCCCTGTGACATTTGGGAATGCTCTCAGTAGCGCGTCTACCAACGTGCGCTTGTACTCGCGCATCTTACTATCACACACCAGTGCATGAAGTAAGGTGGGCACATTGTCTTTGTACCATGGATCCAGCAGGGTGGCAACCCAGTAGTCCGCACACGTTAAAATGTGGGCAACTCTGCTGTCGTTGTGCAGGCACTGCAGCATGTAGTCGCTCATGTGTGCCAGGCTGCCCAGAGGTAAGGACAAGCTGTCCTCTGTGGGAGGCGTATCGTCATCATCCTGCGTTTCTCCCCAGCCACGCACCAGTGATGGGCCCGAGCTGCGTTGGGTGCCAGCCCGCTGTGAACCTGCTTCATCCACATCCTCCTCCACCTCCTCCTCATCCTCTTCCTCCTCGTCCTCCAGTAGTGGGCCCTGTCTGGCCACATTTGTACCTGGCCTCTGCTGTTGCAAAAAACCTCCCTCTGAGTCACTTCGAAGAGACTGGCCTGAAAGTGCTAAAAATGACCCCTCTTCCTCCTCCTCCTCCTGGGCCACCTCCTCTTCCATCATCGCCCTAATTGTTTTCTCAAGGAGATATAGAAGTGGTATTGTAACGCTGATAACGGCGTCATCGCCACTGGCCATGTTCGTGGAGTACTCGAAACAGCGCAACAGGGCACACAGGTCTCGCATGGAGGCCCAGTCATTGGTGGTGAAGTGGGGCTGATCCGCAGTGCGACTGACCCATGCGTGCTGCAGCTGAAACTCCACTATGGCCTGCTGCTGCTCGCACAGTCTGTCCAGCATGTGCAAGGTGGCGTTCCACCTGGTGGGCACGTCGCATATGAGGCGGTGAGCGGGAAGGCCGAAGTTACGCTGTAGCGCAGACAGGCGAGCAGCGGCAGGGTGTGAACGCCGGAAGCGCGAACAGACGGCCCGCAGTTTATGCAGCAGCTCTGACATGTCGGGTTAGTTGTGAATGAACTTCTGAACCACCAAATTCGGCACATGCGCCAGGCAAGGGATGTGCATCAAACCGGCTAGTCCCAGAGCTGCAACGAGATTTCGCCCATTATCGCACCCCACCAGGCCGGGCTTGAGGCTCACCGGCAGCAACCACTCGTCGGTCTGTTGTTCTATACCCCGCCACAACTCCTGTGCGGTGTGGGGCCTGTCCCCCAAACATATGAGTTTCAGAACGGCCTGCTGACGTTTACCCCGGGCTGTGCTGAAGTTGGTGGTGAAGGTGTGTGGCTGACTGGATGAGCAGGTGGAAGAAGAGGAGGAGGAAGCTGAGTAGGAGGAGGAGGAGACAGGAGGCAAAGAATGTTGCCCTGCGATCTTTGGCGGCGGAAGGACGTGCGCCAAACAGCTCTCCGCCTGGGGCCCAGCCGCCACTACATTTACCCAGTGTGCAGTTAGGGAGATATAGCGTCCCTGGCCGTGCTTACTGGTCCACGTATCTGTGGTTAGGTGGACCTTGCCACAGATGGCGTTGCACAGTGCACACTTGATTTTATCGGATACTTGGTTGTGCAGGGAAGGCACGGCTCTCTTGGAGAAGTAGTGCCGGCTGGGAACAACATACTGTGGGACAGCAAGCGACATGAGCTGTTTGAAGCTGTCTGTCTCCACCAGCCTAAATGACAGCATTTCATAGGCCAGTAGTTTAGAAATTATGGCATTGAGGGCCAGGGATCGAGGGTGGCTAGGTGGGAATTTACGCTTTCTCTCAAATGTTTGTGAGATGGAGAGCTGAACGCTGCCGTGTGACATGGTTGAGATGCTTGGTGACGCAGGTGGTGGTGTTGGTGGTATATCCCATGTTTGCTGGGCGGCAAGTGCCAACGTCCCTCCAGAGGCGGAGGAAGAGGCCGAGGCGGCGGCAGCAGCAGAAGAGGCCGAGACGGCAGCAGCAGAAGAGGTAGCAGGGGGAGCCTGAGTGACTTCCTTGTTTTTAAGGTGTTTACTCCACTGCAGTTCATGCTTTGCATGCAGGTGCCTGGTCATGCAGGTTGTGCTAAGGTTCAGAACGTTAATGCCTCGCTTCAGGCTCTGATGGCACAGCGTGCAAACCACTTGGGTCTTGTCGTCAGCACATTGTTTGAAGAAGTGCCATGCCAGGGAACTCCTTGAAGCTGCCTTTGGGGTGCTCGGTCCCAGATGGCGGCGGTCAGTAGCAGGCGGAGTCTCTTGGCGGCTGGTGTTCTGATTTTGCCCACTGCTCCCTCTTTGTCTTTTGCTACGCTGTTGGCTCGGTCTCACCACTGCCTCTTCCTCCGAACTGTGAAAGTCAGTGGCACGACCTTCATTCCATGTGGGGTCTAGGACCTCATCGTCCCCTGCATCGTTTTCCACCCAGTCTTGATCCCTGACCTCCTGTTCAGTCTGCACACTGCAGAAAGACGTAGCAGTTGGCACCTGTGTTTCGTCATCATCAGAGACGTGCTGAGGTGGTATTCCCATGTCCTCATCATCAGGAAACATAAGTGGTTGTGCGTTAGTGCATTCAATCTCTTCCACCCCTGGGGAAGGGCTAGGTGGATGCCCTTGGGAAACCCTGCCAACAGAGTCTTCAAACAGCATAAGAGACTGCTGCATAACTTGAGGCTCAGACAGTTTCCCTGATATGCATGGGGGTGATGTGACAGACTGATGGGCTTGGTTTTCATGCGCCATCTGTGCGCTTTCTGCAGAAGAATGGGTGGGAGATAATGTGAACGTGCTGGATGCACTGTCGGCCACCCAATTGACTAATGCCTGTACCTGCTTAGGCCTTACCATCCTTAGAACGGCATTGGGCCCCACCAAATATGGCTGTAAATTCTCGCGGCTACTGGGACCTGAGGTAGTTGGTACACTAGGACGTGTGGCTGTGGCAGAACGGCCACGTCCTCTCCCAGCACCAGAGGGTCCACTAACACCACCATGTCCACGTCCGCGTCCGCGTCCCTTACTAGATGTTTTCCTCATTGTTACCGTTCACCACAATAAGAAAAATATTATTCGGGCCAATGTATTGAATTCCAATTCAGGCCTTTTTTTACAGACACCTAACACTATCTGGCTATCTATTTAGGTACCGTATTACACTAATACAGGCACACCAGTAATGACAGATTTAGCTGAATATAAATGTGAGGCCTATTTTTTAGGCGCTGGGTGACAGGTATACGTTTAATCACAGAATTAGACTTGGATCTGCACTGTAGCGTGTGTGTTAAGTTTTTCAGAATGACCCTATCAGCACCTTGAATCTAATATACCCTTTTAGGGATAGATTTAAAGTAGGTCTGATACAGCAGAAACCACTAATTTTGAGAATTGCAAATTTGGGAATTGTTTTTAAACCCAGAACAAAAACTGTGCTTTTACGGTCACTACAAATAACTTGACCAGCTAAAACAGTACTGATTTGGAGGAATATAAATGTGAGGCCTATTTTTTAGGCGCTGTGTGACAGGTATACGTTTAATCACAGAATTAGACTTGTATCTGCACTGTAGCGTGTGTGTTAAGTTTTTCAGAATGACCCTATCAGCACCTTGAATCTAATATACCATTTTAGGGATAGATTTAAAGTAGGCCTGATACAGCAGAAACCACTAATTTTGAGAATTGCAAACTTGGGAATAAATGTCAGGCCAAAAAATAACCACACTATTGATGGTTAAAGGCACTTGGGTGACACAGGCTCAGCCTGCACCTGATGTAGTATATGGCCAAAAAATAACCACACTATTGATGGTTAAATGCACTTGATGAAAGCTTGACCCTGATGTAGGATATAGCAAAAAATAACCACACTATTGATGGTTAAATGCACTTGGGTGACACAGGCTCAGCCTGCACCTGATGTAGTATATGGCCAAAAAATAACCACACTATTGATGGTTAATAAGAAAAAGATAAAAACAGGCACTCACCAACTGGTATGTCTATAGTAGACTATTTAATAATAGTAAAATCCCATAAAATAATGAGTATAAAACACAATGTATCATAAAAACATGTGCACTAGGATTGATGATCTGAGTGCAGATAGCTATCACATGAGATATGTTGCAGGATAACAATATACTTCAAACAAGTCTGTGCATATACAGTAGTATTGAAAAAAATATATATATAATTTTAGAAAAAAAATTAATTTGAAAAAATTTGAAATTTTTTTTTTTTGTAATAAAATAAGTGAACAAATGTCCTGTGAAAAATATATCCAGTGAAAAAAAAATATATATTGTCCTGTGGAATAATTCTACTTAAATATTTCTGTGGAATATTCTGTGAAGAAAAGTTTGTGAAAAAACTTGCAGAAGTGAAAAAACTTGCAGAAGTATAGTATCTTCTTATAAGGATATTGTATCCATACAGTATAGCGTTAATGTGGCTGTAAATTATCTTGCAGAAAGCTGTGTCCAATAGCATATAACGCTGCTGTGACAGGACAACCAGCTTATAAAGTCCACACTCAGGGTTCAGTAAGGCATATATTAAGGAACTCGGGTTTTGTAAATGGGGCGTCCCCCTCTTTATCAACCCTCTTACCTTGCCTTCAGAATGCCCCTCGCTTGTGTGGTTGCTGCTTTGCTGATTGCTGAATCCTTTGTATCTCTCAGTATGAGATTCGATACTTTGTATTTGCTGCTTGGTCTCGGCGTTCCACGCGGTGCTGTTGCGTATCACCTGGAAGCACTCAGCAGGAATCGCGTAGTCTCGCGATAACTTGAGCCAGTTTCACTTTCTCTGGCGTCCGGATCAGCAGTAAATAACTTGATCTTTGCTCGGGTTCAGGTGGGTAGTTTGTCTCTCACAGGATCAGCCAGACATGTTTCGAGGGACCTCCCTCT
Organism: Bufo bufo; assembly: GCF_905171765.1. Lineage (NCBI taxonomy): Eukaryota > Metazoa > Chordata > Amphibia > Anura > Bufonidae > Bufo > Bufo bufo. The sequence goes on along the minus strand of NC_053391.1, from coordinate 340,741,123 downwards.
TCCTCAGTAGCTATAATGTGAGTACTACTACCCCCTTCCTTATATAGTCTTGTCCTCTCAAACCCCACCAAAAACCCGGCATGGATTTTATTGCATTCTCATTTGGCTTATATAAAAAGACAATATAATCGTATCCTCAGTGCGTAAAACAATATACATATATATCAATCTATAGACTTCCTACATCTTATAATCTTTAATATTGATAAAATTGATAAAATTAAATTAAAACTCTATAAATGTCAAACGTTTTGGAATCCTCCTTCTTTTCCATCTGTCCACAGTATATTAGTCATATATTCAGATCAGCCTTTTGACTTCTTCCAACTCTCAGTATTTCTATTTGTATCTATATAGTTTTCAAATTTTCAAATTTATGCTACAGAGATATATAAATCCCTATCTATATAGACTTCACAAAACCACATCGGAAAAAACAAAAAACGCATCTACCCCAAAAAAACGCATATGCGTCTTTGATACGTTTTTTTTTGTTTTTTTTTTGGGATTTCACTTTCTCTTGTTTTTCTTTATTGTCCCCTATGGGTTATTTGTTAGGGACAAAAAATATAGTTGAATGATGTTAAATAAAATATTTAAAGCTGTCAAATTGTTGAGTAATGTTGAATAGTGTTGGGTAATGTGCTTAAAGTTGCCCATATTTATTAATTGATAACCCTTCTGGGTCCCTCGGACATTTTTCAATATTTGTTGGTTGTATAGGGAGAGGGAGCCTGGCTCGGAGGGGAAATCCTAGTGCTGATTAACAGCCAAACTCAGGATGTCCCATCCAAGGCAGGCACCCCCCCAATGTCTACAAGAAAGCAAATAGTTCAAAGTCCGAATTCAATCCTCGTGGGAGGAGTGTCTCAAAATCAAAAATTCTTCTTGATTCCTGCCTTGACATCCTGGCAATATGGTCTCCTCCTCTCCAGTGTATATCCACTTTTTCAAAGGCCACGAAGACCATACCTTCAGGATTTTTATTATGGTGTTCTTTATAGTGTAGGGAAAGAGAGTACTTTTCGTAACCGTTTTTGATATTTGTAACGTGTTCTGACAGTCTTTTTTTTAAAGAACGTTTTGTCCTCCCAATGTATTGTTTCTTGCATTGGCATTCTATCATGTATAAAATGTTGCTGGAGCTACAGGTCAGGAACTCCTTTATTTTCCATGTAAAGGAGTTTACCCTTGATTGGACTTCTGTGGTCTTCCTAGGGAACGATGTCAATTTACAAATTCCACATTTCCCACACTTATAGAAGCCAACCAAGTTCAACCAGCCTTGCATGGATGTTTTGTTCTTTTTATCTTTATTTTTAATTGTTGGTGCTACCTTTAAAGATAGATTTTGGGCCCTTGTGTAGGTTATTTGGGGACCATTCCCAACTAAAGGGCCTATTAGTCTGTCTCTCAATAGATAATGCCAGTGCTTCCTCACAATTGTTTCTATCTTTTTATGTTTTTTATTAAAGGGGAGTATTATTCTTAATTGATCTGGTTCTCCATTTTCTTTTTCTTTTATAGTTTCTTTTTCTAAAAAGAAAGTCTTCCTCTGTATCTTTTTAACTTTTGTGAGTGCTTTATCTAATACATTAGTAGGATATTTTTTATCTAAAAAACGCTCTTTCATAGTTTCAACCTCTTGCTCGAAATCCGCTACATCTGTACAGTTTCTTTTTATTCGTTTAAATTGTCCCATTGGGACTTCAAGCAGCCATCTTGGTAGATGGCAGCTTGAAAACAGAATGTAACTGTTACGGGAAACCTCTTTTTGATAAGTACTGCAGATTAGTTGTTTGTTCTGCACTCTAATTGAGAGATCTAAAAATTATATTTTCTCTACACTTACATTGGCAGAAAATTTGAGATTAAATGCATTAGTATCAATTTTTTCCAGAAATATATCTAGATCTGCTCTCGTGCCTTTCTAGATAAACAAAATATCGTCAATGAACGTCAATCAAAAATTATATATATTTTTTTTTTTCAATACTACTGTATATGCACAGACTTGTTTGAAGTATATTGTTATCCTGCAACATATCTCATGTGATAGCTATCTGCACTCAGATCATCAATCCTAGTGCACATGTTTTTATGATACATTGTGTTTTATACTCATTATTTTATGGGATTTTACTATTATTAAATAATCTACTATAGACATACCAGTTGGTGAGTGCCTGTTTTTATCTTTTTCTTATTTGTCATATTTGTTATATTGGATGAACAGGTGAATCATCCTACAACAGAGCACCCTAACCATACTAGCTGATACGGGTGAGCCACGATATAAATATATTTAACTATTGATGGTTAAATGCACTTGATGAAAGCTTGACCCTGATGTAGGATATAGCAAAAAAATAACCACACTATTGATGGTTAAATGCACTTGGGTGACACAGGCTCAGCCTGCACCTGATGTAGTATATGGCCAAAAAATAACCACACTATTGATGGTTAAATGCACTTGATGAAAGCTTGACCCTGATGTAGGATATAGCAAAAAATAACCACACTATTGATGGTTAAATGCACTTGGTGGTAGCTTGTGCTGGCGCACCACAAGCCACAAAATGGCCGCCGATCACCCCAGAAAAAAGTGACTGAAAAATGCTCTGGGCAGCCTAAAAACACTGAGCAATTGAATAGCAGCAGTTCAATGATCCACAGCTGTAGATCGATCACTGAATGAAGTCTTTTGGAGGAGTTAATCACTGCCTAATCTCGCCCTAACGTCGCAGCTCCAAACTCTCCCTACACTTGTAACAGCAGAGTGACGTGCAGCGCTACGTGACCCAAGCTTATATAGAGGCTGGGTCACATGCTGCACTGGCCAATCACAGCCATGCCAATAGTAGGCATGGCTGTGATGGCCTCTTGGGGCAAGTAGTATGACGCTTGTTGATTGGCTGCTTTGCAGCCTTTCAAAAAGCGCCAAGAAAGCGCCAAACACCGAACCCGGACTTTTACGAAAATGTTCGGGTTCGGGTCCGTGTCACGGACACCCCAAAATTCGGTACGAACCCGAACTATACAGTTTGGGTTCGCTCATCCCTAATTTCAACTTTTCACTGTGTATTCAATTACCCCTTAACCTCCTCAGGACCGCCGTACGCAGGATTGCGTCTTTGCGGCGGTCCTGTTGTTCTGGGTGGACGCGCCGGTGCGTCCTCTCGCGAGACGCGAGATTTCCTGTGAACGCGCGCACACAGGCGCGCGCGTTCACAGGATCGGAAGGTAAGCGAGTGGATCTCCAGCCTGCCAGCGGCGATCGTTCGCTGGCAGGCTGGAGATGTGATTTTTTTAACCCCTAACAGGTATATTAGACGCTGTTTTGATAACAGCGTCTAATATACCTGCTACCTGGTCCTCTGGTGGTCCCCTTTGTTTGGATCGACCACCAGAGGACACAGGCAGCTCAGTAATATGTTGCACCAAGCACCACTACACTACACCCCCCCCCCCCGTCACTTATTAACCCCTTATTAGCCCTTGATCACCCCTGATCACCCCATATAGACTCCCTGATCACCCCCCTGTCATTGATTACCCCCCTGTCATTGATCACCCCCCTGTAAAGCTCCATTCAGATGTCCGCATGATTTTTACGGATCCACTGATAGACTGATCGGATCCGTAAAAATCATACGGACGTCTGAATGCAGCCTTACAGGGGAGTGATCAATGACTGTGGTGATCACCCCATATAGACTCCCTGATCACCCCCTGTCATTGATTACCCCTCTGTCATTGATCACCCCCCTGTAAAGCTCCATTCAGATGTCCGCATGATTTTTACGGATCCACTGATAGACTGATCGGATCCGTAAAAATCATACGGACGTCTGAATGCAGCCTTACAGGGGCGTGATCAATGACTGTGGTGATCACCCCATATAGACTCCCTGATCACCCCCCTGTCATTGATTACCCCTCTGTCATTGATCACCCCCCTGTAAAGCTCCATTCAGATGTCCGCATGATTTTTACGGATCCACTGATAGACTGATCGGATCCGTAAAAATCATACGGACGTCTGAATGCAGCCTTACAGGGGAGTGATCAATGACTGTGGTGATCACCCCATATAGACTCCCTGATCACCCCCCTGTCATTGATTACCCCTCTGTCATTGATCACCCCCCTGTAAAGCTCCATTCAGATGTCCGCATGATTTTTACGGATCCACTGATAGACTGATCGGATCCGTAAAAATCATACGGACGTCTGAATGCAGCCTTACAGGGGAGTGATCAATGACGGAGGTGATCACCCCATATAGACTCCCTGATCACCCCCCTGTCATTGATTACCCCTCTGTCATTGATCACCCCCCTGTAAAGCTCCATTCAGATGTCCGCATGATTTTTACGGATCCACTGATAGACTGATCGGATCCGTAAAAATCATACGGACGTCTGAATGCAGCCTTACAGGGGAGTGATCAATGACTGTGGTGATCACCCCATATAGACTCCCTGATCACCCCCCTGTCATTGATTACCCCTCTGTCATTGATCACCCCCCTGTAAAGCTCCATTCAGATGTCCGCATGATTTTTACGGATCCACTGATAGACTGATCGGATCCGTAAAAATCAGACGGACGTCTGAATGCAGCCTTACAGGGGGGTGATCAATGACAGTTGGGTGATCACCCCATATAGACTCCCTGATCACCCCCCTGTCATTGATCACCCCCTTGTCATTGATCCCCCCCCCCCCCCCCCCTGTAAGGCTGCATTCAGTCTTTTTTTTGGCCCAAGTTAGCGGAATTTATTTTTTTTTCTTACAAAGTCTCATATTCCACTAACTTGTGACAAAAAATAAAATCTCACATGAACTCACCATACCCCTCACGGAATCCAAATGCGTAAAATTTTTTAGACATTTATATTCCAGACTTCTTCTCACGCTTTAGGGCCCCTAGAATGCCAGGGCAGTATAAATACCCCACATGTGACCCCATTTCGGAAAGAAGACACCCCCAGGTATTCCGTGAGGGGCATATTGAGTCCATGAAAGATTGAAATTTTTGTCCCAAGTTAGCGGAACGGGAGACTTTGTGAGAAAAAAATAAAAAATATCAATTTCCGCTAACTTGTGCCAAAAAAAAATAATTTCTATGAACTCGCCATGCCCCTCATTGAATACCTTGGGGTGTCTTCTTTCCAAAATGGGGTCACATGTGGGGTATTTATACTGCCCTGGCATTCTAGGGGCCCCAAAGCGTGAGAAGAAGTCTGGTATCCAAATGTCTAAAAATGCCCTCCTAAAAGGAATTTGGGCCCCTTTGCGCATCTAGGCTGCAAAAAAGTGTCACACATCTGGTATCGCCGTACTCAGGAGAAGTTGGGCAATGTGTTTTGGGGTGTCATTTTACATATACCCATGCTGGGTGAGATAAATATCTTGGTCAAATGCCAACTTTGTATAAAAAAATGGAAAAAGTTGTCTTTTGCCAAGATATTTCTCTCACCCAGCATGGGTATATGTAAAAAGACACCCCAAAACACATTCCCCAACGTCTCCTGAATACGGCGATACCAGATGTGTGACACTTTTTTGCAGCCTAGGTGGGCAAAGGGGCCCACATTCCAAAGAGCACCTTTCGGATTTCACTGGTCATTTACCTACTTACCACACATTAGGGCCCCTGGAAAATGCCAGGGCAGTATAACTACCCCACAAGTGACCCCATTTTGGAAAGAAGACACCCCAAGGTATTCCGTGAGGGGCATGGCGAGTTCCTAGAATTTTTTATTTTTTGTCACAAGTTAGTGGAAAATGATGATTTTTTTTTTTTTTTTTTTTTTCATGCAAAGTCTCATATTCCACTAACTTGTGACAAAAAATAAAAACTTCCATGAACTCACTATGCCCATCAGCGAATACCTTGGGGTCTCTTCTTTCCAAAATGGGGTCACTTGTGGGGTAGTTATACTGCCCTGGCATTCTAGGGGCCCAAATGTGTGGTAAGGAGTTTGAAATCAAATTCTGTAAAAAATGACGAGTGAAATCCGAAAGGTGCTCTTTGGAATATGGGCCCCTTTGCCCACCTAGGCTGCAAAAAAGTGTCACACATCTGGTATCTCCGTACTCAGGAGAAGGTGGGGAATGTGTTTTGGGGTGTCATTTTACATATACCCATGCTGGGTGAGAGAAATATCTTGGCAAAAGACAACTTTTCCCATTTTTTTATACAAAGTTGGCATTTGACCAAGATATTTATCTCACCCAGCATGGGTATATGTAAAAAGACACCCCAAAACACATTCCCCAACTTCTACTGAATACGGAGATACCAGATGTGTGACACTTTTTTGCAGCCTAGGTGGGCAAAGGGGCCCACATTCCAAAGAGCACCTTTCGGATTTCACTGGTCATTTACCTACTTACCACACATTAGGGCCCCTGGAAAATGCCAGGGCAGTATAACTACCCCACAAGTGACCCCATTTTGGAAAGAAGACACCCCAAGGTATTCCGTGAGGGGCATGGCGAGTTCCTAGAATTTTTTATTTTTTGTCACAAGTTAGTGGAAAATGATGATTTTTTTTATTTATTTTTTTTTTCATGCAAAGTCTCATATTCCACTAACTTGTGACAAAAAATAAAAACTTCCATGAACTCACTATGCCCATCAGCGAATACCTTGGGGTCTCTTCTTTCCAAAATGGGGTCACTTGTGGGGTAGTTATACTGCCCTGGCATTCTAGGGGCCCAAATGTGTGGTAAGGAGTTTGAAATCAAATTCTGTAAAAAATGACGAGTGAAATCCGAAAGGTGCTCTTTGGAATATGGGCCCCTTTGCCCACCTAGGCTGCAAAAAAGTGTCACACATCTGGTATCTCCGTACTCAGGAGAAGGTGGGGAATGTGTTTTGGGGTGTCATTTTATATATACCCATGCTGGGTGAGAGAAATATCTTGGCAAAAGACAACTTTTCCCATTTTTTTATACAAAGTTGGCATTTGACCAAGATATTTATCTCACCCAGCATGGGTATATGTAAAAAGACACCCCAAAACACATTCCCCAACTTCTACTGAATACGGAGATACCAGATGTGTGACACTTTTTTGCAGCCTAGGTGGGCAAAGGGGCCCACATTCCAAAGAGCACCTTTCGGATTTCACTCGTCATTTTTTACAGAATTTGATTTCAAACTCCTTACCACACATTTGGGCCCCTAGAATGCCAGGGCAGTATAACTACCCCACAAGTGACCCCATTTTGGAAAGAAGAGACCCCAAGGTATTCGCTGATGGGCATAGTGAGTTCATGGAAGTTTTTATTTTTTGTCATAAGTTAGTGGAATATGAGACTTTGTATGAAAAAAAATAAAATAAAAAAATCAGCATTTTCCACTAACTTGCGACAAAAAATAAAAAATTCTAGGAACTCGCCATGCCCCTCACGGAATACCTTGGGGTGTCTTCTTTCCAAAATGGGGTCACTTGTGGGGTAGTTATACTGCCCTGGCATTCTAGGTGCCCAAATGTGTGGTAAGGAGTTTGAAATCAAATTCTGTAAAAAATGACCTGTGAAATCCGAAAGGTGCTGTTTGGAATATGGGCCCCTTTGCCCACCTAGGCTGCAAAAAAGTGTCACACATCTGGTATCTCTGTATTCAGGAGAAGTTGAGGAATGTGTTTTGGGGTGTCTTTTTACATATACCCATGCTGGGTGAGATAAATATCTTGGTCAAATGCCAACTTTGTATAAAAAAATGGGAAAAGTTGTATTTTGCCAAGATATTTCTCTCACCCAGCATGGGTATATGTAAAATGACACCCCAAAACACATTCCCCACCTTCTCCTGAGTACAGAGATACCAGATGTGTGACACTTTTTTGCAGCCTAGGTGGGCAAAGGGGCCCATATTCCAAAGAGCACCTTTCGGATTTCACTCGTCATTTTTTACAGAATTTGATTTCAAACTCCTTACCACACATTTGGGCCCCTAGAATGCCAGGGCAGTATAACTACCCCACAAGTGACCCCATTTTGGAAAGAAGAGACCCCAAGGTATTTCGTGATGGGCATAGTGAGTTCATGGAAGTTTTTATTTTTTGTCACAAGTTAGTGGAATATGAGACTTTGTAAGAAAAAAAAAAAAAAGAAAAAAATCATCATTTTCCGCTAACTTGTGACAAAAAATAAAAAGTTCTATGAACTCACTATGCCCATCAGCGAATACCTTAGGGTGTGTACTTTCCGAAATGGGGTCATTTGTGGGGTGTTTGTACTGTCTGGCCATTGTAGAACCTCAGGAAACATGACAGGTGCTCAGAAAGTCAGAGCTGCTTCAAAAAGCGGAAATTCACATTTTTGTACCATAGTTTGTAAACGCTATAACTTTTACCCAAACCATTTTTTTTTTACCCAAACATTTTTTTTTTATCAAAGACATGTAGAACAATAAATTTAGAGCAAAATTTATATATGGATGTCGTTTTTTTTGCAAAATTTTACAACTGAAAGTGAAAAATGTCATTTTTTTGCAAAAAAATCGTTAAATTTCGATTAATAACAAAAAAAGTAAAAATGTCAGCAGCAATGAAATACCACCAAATGAAAGCTCTATTAGTGAGAAGAAAAGGAGGTAAAATTCATTTGGGTGGTAAGTTGCATGACCGAGCAATAAACGGTGAAAGTAGTGTAGGTCAGAAGTGTAAAAAGTGGCCTGGTCTTTCAGGGTGTTTAAGCACTGGGGGCTGAGGTGGTTAATTCCACTGTTTTGTTTCCTGTACTGCCTACTTTTACCTGTGCTTAAAGGGACACTGACAGGGCCAAAAAGCTTATTAAGGTATATACAGTACAGACCAAAAGTTTGGACACACCTTCTCATTCAAAGAGTTTTCTTTATTTTCATGACTATGAAGGCATCAAAACTATGAATTAACACATGTGGAATTATATACATAACAAACAAGTGTGAAACAACTGAAAATATGTCATATTCTAGTTTCTTCAAAGTAGCCACCTTTTGCTTTGATTACTGCTTTGCACACTCTTGGCATTCTCTTGATGAGCTTCAAGAGGTAGTCCCCTGAAATGGTCTTCCAACAGTCTTGAAGGAGTTCCCAGAGATGCTTAGCACTTGTTGGCCCTTTTGCCTTCATTCTGCGGTCCAGCTCACCCCAAACCATCTCGATTGGGTTCAGGTCCGGTGACTGTGGAGGCCAGGTCATCTGGCGCAGCACCCCATCACTCTCCTCCCCTTACTTTCAAAGTTTTCCCAATTTTTCGGCTGACTGACTGACCTTCATTTCTTAAAGTAATGATGGCCATTCGTTTTTCTTTACTTAGCTGCTTTTTTCTTGCCATAATACAAATTCTAACAGTCTATTCAGTAGGACTATCAGCTGTGACTTCTCCTCAACGCAACTGATGGTCCCAACCCCATTTATAAGGCAAAAAATCCCACTTATTAAACCTGACAGGGCACACCTGTGAAGTGAAAACCATTTCAGGGGACTATCAGCTGTGTATCCACCTGACTTCTCCTAAACGCAACTGATGGTCCCAACCCCATTTTTAAGGCAAGAAATCCCAGTGAAGTGAAAACCATTTCAGGGGACTAACTCTTGAAGCTCATCAAGAGAATGCCAAGAGTGTGCAAAGCAGTAATTAAAGCAAAAGGTGGCTTCTTTAAAGAACCTAGAATATGACATATTTTCAGTTGTTTCACACTTGTTTGTTATGTATATAATTCCACATGTGTTAAATCATAGTTTTGATGCCTTTAGTGTGAATCTACAATTTTCATAGTCATGAAAATAAAGAAAACTCTTTGAATGAGAAGGTGTGTCCAAACTTTTGGTCTGTACTGTATATGACCGTACAGGTCCTATAAAGTGTATAAGAATCATGTAAGTAGCCCCCCTGTCCACCTTATAACTACAGTAATGTGAAGTTTTATAACCTGCTGGAATCGGGTTCAATCTGCCCAAGGGGCGGTGTTTCACCTCAGCTTGCGCCCAGCCAGCCTCGCCACAACTGCCGTTTGAAGCGCCGCCCAGCTCATCAATATTCACTTCGCTGGGCGACGCTGGGCAGCCTCTGAGAATGAGACTGTGCGCAGGCGCGATGCGATCCCGGCCAGTGAGGGTGCCGGGCGCATGTGCTGAAGATAGCCGGGGACACTAGTAGCCGCCCAGCGCCACCCAGTGAAGTGAATATTGATGAGCTGGGCGGCGCTTCAAACGGCAGTTGTGGCGAGGCTGGCTGGGCGCAAGCTGAGGTGAAACACCACCCCTTGGGCAGATTGAACCCGATTCCAGCAGGTTATAAAACTTCACATTACTGTAGTTATAAGGTGGACAGGAGGATACTTACATGATTCTTATACACTTTATAAGACCTGTACGGTCATATATATACCTTAATTTGCTTTTTGGCCCTGTCAGTGTCCCTTTAAAATCAGGTTGCTATGCAGGGTCCGTCTATGTGTTGAAGGACGGAGGACGCAGGAGCACGCTGCGTGCAAGGTCAGATTACTGACAGCCAGGGACTGTAAGTAAATGATTAAAGCCAGGTCCTCCCCAGCAGCTGATAACAGTGCCTGGGCTGTGTGCACTTCTCCCTGTCCCTGCGCTTGGCAGACGCTCCCTCACTCAGCAGAAATGGACAATGCAGAGTCAAAGCAGCGCAGGGGAAGTGAGATCTGCCATCTGCTCAGTGTATAAATGAAAGCAACATGTGGTAAGAGGACCCCTTTGTGCCCCTTTAGGGGGAGGGCTCTGGTTACTGACACTTTTGGGGGGCTATTGTTACTGGCTAGTGAGGGCAGGCGGGATTACCCAGTGTTGGCCATCTTAACTGAATAGTGAAATTGCAGTTTTATGCAGACTGGTTGCTAAGGGCTGAATCTTATTAACCACTTGCCATCTGGGCCATTTGCCCCCTTCCTGACCAGGCCTAATTTTGCAAAACTGACATATCTCACTTTATGTGGTAATAACTTTGGAACGCCTTTATTTATCCAAGTCATTCAGAGATTGTTTTCTCGTGACACATTGTACTTCATGATAGTCATAAATTTGATTCAAAATATTTCACCTTTATTTATGAAAAAATCCCAAATTTACCCAAAAATTTGAAAAATTCGCAATTTTCTAAATTTCAATTTCTCTGCTTTTAAAACAGAAAGTGATACCTCATAAAATATTTATTACTTAACATTCCCCATATGTCTACTTTATGTTGGCATCATTTTGGAAATGTCATTTTATTTTTTTAGGACGTTAGAAGGCTTAGAAGTTTAGAAGCAATTCTTCAAATTTTTAAGAAAATTGCCAAAACCCACTTTTTATGGACCAGTTCAGGTCTGAAGTCACTTTGTGGGACCTACATAGTGGATACCCCCATAAATGACCCCATTGTAGAAACTACACCCCTCAAGGTATTCAAAACCGATTTTACAAACTTTGTTAACCCTTTAGGCGTTCCACAAGAATTAAAGGAAAATGGAGATCAAATTTTAAAATTTCACTTTTTTGGCAGATTTTCCATTTTAATCCAATTTTTTCTTTAACACATCGATGGTTAACAGCCAAACAAAACTCAATATTTATTACCCAGATTCTGCGGTTTACAGAAACACCCCACATGTGGTCATAAACTGCTGTATGGGCACACGGCAGGGCGCAGAAGAAAAGGAACTCCACATGGTTTTTAGATGCCATGTCCCATTTGAAGCCCCCTGATGCACCCTTACAGTAGAAACTCCCAAGAAGTGACCCCATTTTGGAAACTAGGGGATAAGGTGCCAATTTTATTAGTACTAGTTTTTGATCATTCATTATAACACTTTATGGGGCAAGGTGACCAAAAAATTGGTTGTTTTAGCACAGTTTCTATTTATTTATTTTTACAGCGTTCACCTGAGGGGTTCAGTCAAGTGACATTTTTATAGAGCAGATTGTTACGGACGTGGCGATACCTAATATGTATACTTTTTCTCATTTATTAAAGTTTTACACAATAATAGCATTTTTGAAACAAAAAAATTATGTTTTAATGTGTCCATGTTCTGAGAGCTATAGTTTTTTAATTTTTTGAGAGATTTTCTTATGTAGGGGCTCATTTTTTGCGGGATGAGGTGACGGTTTTATTGGTACCATTTTGTGGGACATACGCGTTTTTGATCACTTGGTGTTGCACCTTTTGTGATGCAAGGTGACAAAAATTGCTTGTTTTGACACAGTATTTTTTTTTTTTTTACGGTGTTCATCTGAGGGGTTAGCTCATGTGATATTTTTATAGAGCTGGTTTTTACGGACGCGGCAATACCTAATATGTATACTTTTTTTTATTTGTTTCACTTTAACACAATAATAGCATTTTTGAAAACAAAAAAATGATGTTTTAGTGTCTCCATGTTCTAAGAGCTATAGTTTTTTTTATTTTTTGAGAGATTTTCTTATGTAGGGGCTCATTTTTTGAGGGATGAGGTGACGGTTTTATTGGTACCATTTTGTGGGACATACGTGTTTTTGATCAGTTGGTGTTGCACCTTTTGTGATGCAAGGTGACAAAAATTGCTTGTTTTGACACCGTTTTTTTTTTTTTTTTTTTACGGTGTTCACCTGAGGGGTTAGCTCATGTGATATTTTTATAGTGCTGGTTTTTATGGACACGGCAATACCTAATATGTATACTTTTTTTAATTTGTTTCACTTTAACACAATAATAGCATTTTTGAAACCAAAAAAATGATGTTTTAGTGTCTCCATGTTCTAAGAGCTATAGTTTTTTTTATTTTTTGAGAGATTTTCTTATGTAGGGGCTCATTTTTTGAGGGATGAGGTGACGGTTTTATTGGTACCATTTTGTGGGACATACGCATTTTTGATCACTTGGTGTTGCACCTTTTGTGATGCAAGGTGACAAAAATTGCTTGTTTTGACACTTTTTTTTTTTTTACGGTGTTCACCTGAGGGGTTAGCGCATGTGATATTTTTATAGAGCTGGTTTTTACGGACGCGGCAATACCTAATATGTATACTTTTTTTTATTTGTTTCACTTTAACACAATAATAGCATTTTTGAAAACAAAAAAATGATGTTTTAGTGTCTCCATGTTCTAAGAGCTATAGTTTTTTTATTTTTTGAGAGATTTTCTTATGTAGAGGCTCATTTTTTGCATGATGAGGTGACGGTTTTATTGGTACCATTTTGTGGGACATACGCGTTTTTGATCACTTGGTGTTGCACCTTTTGTGATGTAAGGTGACAAAAATTGCTTGTTTTGACACAGTTATTATTATTTTTTTTTTACGGTATGTTCACCCGAGGGGTTAGGTCATGTGATATTTTTATAGAGCTGGTTTTTACGGACGCGGCAATACCAAATATGTCTATTTTATTTTATTTTTTCTATTTTTAAAAAAAAATAATTATTCCTTACTTGGGGACTTTTTTTTTTTACATGTGAAACTTTTTTTTATTTTATTTTTTCAACCATTTCTTTTATTTTTAATTTTTTTACACTTTTCGTCCCCCATAAGGTCATACAAGACCTCTGGGGGACATTTACTTCACTTTTTCTTATTTTTTTCACTGTTGATTTCTCCTGTAACTGGGGCTGACATAGTAGCCCCAGTTACAGAAGAAATGCACACCCCAGAAAGGCTGTACAGCATAATTCTGCGCTGTACAGCCTCAGAGCAGGGCTGATCGAGGTCTGTGAAAGACCTCACACAGCCCCTGCACTCTCCGGTCACGGCGGTCACATGACCACCGGGCCGGAACAGGAAGCGCATGTATGCAGCGATCCAGAAGGCAGGGACACCTGGGAACTGTCCCTGCCTTCTCTCTGGGTTGCCCTGCTGTCACTGACAGCGGGCAACCCGATCAGCAGCTGCACGATTAGCGTGCAGCTGCACTTTCTGAACGGACGTTTTAAAACGTGCGTTCAGAAATAGAGATCCACCCATAGGACGTTTATATCCTATGGGCGGACGGGAGGTGGTTAAATATGGGGTAAGTCAGTCTAATAGTAACTGATTCTGGAATATCATGTTATTAGTAACTACATATATGAAAATTGAAATTAGGGTCTAAGTGTGACAGTTATCCTTTAAACTGATCACCAGGCCCACAATCTAATAAAGGTTTTATGCACAAAACCAAAGTAAAAAATCTATTTCATAGGAAACATTGATTGAAAACATTCTTTCCTGTATATTTACTTGTATATAAAGTGCAAGTCCTGCCAAAAATTACAATGAAGAGGCATTCCGATACAACCTGTATATCACATAAAGGAGGGCCTCATTCACATTAAGTTGCGGGTCTGCAGGTGAGCTGACCAAGTAAAAGATTTTAGGTGCAGGCCTGCTGGTGAGCTGACCCTGTTAAACATTATATTCGAGGGCCTGCTGCTGAACCGACCCTCTAAAACATTAGGGGCAAGGGCCTGCTGCTGAGCTGATGCTCTAAAACATTATATGTGATGGCCTGCTGCTGAGCTGACCCTCTAAAACATTAGGGGAAAGGGCCTGCTGCTGAACTGACCCTCTAAAACATTATGGCCGAGGGCCTTTTGCTGAACTGACCCTCTAAAACATTTTGGGCGAGGGCCTGCTGCTGAATTGACCCTCTAAAACATTATGGGCGATGGCCTGCTGCTGAACTGACCCTCTATAACATTATGGGCGAGGGCCTGCTGCTGAACTGACCCTATAAAACATTATGGGCGAGGGCTTACTTCTGAGCTGACCCTCTAAAACATTAGGGGCGAGGGCCTGCTGATGAGCTGACCCTCTAAAACATTAGGGGCGAGGGCCTGCTGCTGAGCTGACCCGCTAAAACATTAGGGGCGAGGGCCTGCTGCTGAGCTGACTCTCTAAAACATTAGGGGCGAGGGCCTGCTGCTGAGCTGAACCTCTAAAACATTAGGGGCAAGGGCCTGCAGTTGAGCTGACCCTATTAAAAAAATTTGAGTGGAGGGAATATAGACAATCTGGATGAGGAGGAGGAGGACAAGAAACCAAGATTCAACCATATACTCTTTTTTTGTGGTGTAAAAGGTGCATGGGAATACACTACAGTAGATTAAGTACATTATAAATGATAGATTGAAATTGCCTTTATGTTCATCATCAGCTCAGCTCTCCTCTGGTGGAGTTGAGAAGTCAGGGGCAATCCTTTTTATCTGAGTCAACCTGTCAGCATTGCTAGTGGACAAGCTGATACGCTTATCTGTTATAATACCACCAGCAGCACTAAATACACGCTCAGACAAAACGCTGGCGGCAGGGCAGGCCAGCACCTCCAAAGCGTAGAGCGCCAGTTCGTGCCGTGTGTCCAGCTTGGACACCCAGTAGTTGTAAGGCACTGAGTGATCATTTGAGTAGACACAGCAGTGGGATGGTTACGCTGATAATAGCCACTAACCATCTGTGTGGATTCATCAAAGTATTTTAAAACCTCACAGAGGTCTGACATCAATGCCCACTTCTCGCTTGTGAACAGTGGCAGTTGACTCGAAAGGCGGAGAATATGTTGCAACTGGTATTCCACAACTGCCCTCTGCTGCTCACAAAGCCTGGCCAACATGTGGAACGTCGAGTTCCAGCCCGTGCTCACCTCGCACAACAGTCGGTGAGCTGGAAGCCGCAAGCGCTGCTGCAGCATTGACAGACCGGCTGAAGCTGTGGACGACTTGCGGAAATGGGCACACACGCGGCGCGCCTTCACTAGTAGCTCTAGCAAATTGGGGTATGTTTTTATAAACCGCTGAACCACTAAGTTTAAGACGTGGGCTAGGCATGGGATGTGTGTCAGGTTTCCGAGCTCCAAAGCCGCCACCAAGTTATAGCCATTGTGAGACACAACCATGCCTGGTTGTAGGTAGAGTGCCGAGAGCCACAGCTCAGTTTGGTCCCTTATACTCTGCCACAGCTCTGCGGCGGTGTGCTATTTGTCCCCTAAAGAGATCCACTTTAGCACGGCCTGTTGACACTTACCCACAGTAGTGCTACACTGCTTCCAGCTAGCGACTGATGGCTGACTACTGCTGAAGGTGGAGGTTGGAGCCAATAATATAGCTGCTGGCGGAGACCCTGATGGACGTAGGGCCCGCAATGCTGGGCGTGGGTAGCACCTGTGCCATCCCAGGGTACGACTCACTCCCGGCCTCCACAACATTCACCCAGTGTGCGGTCAGGGAAATGTAGCATCCCTGATCACCAGCACTTGTCCATGTGTCTGTTTTTAAGTGGACCTTCCCAGTAACTGCGTTGGTCAGGGCACGGGGGATGTTCTGGAACACATGATGGTGTAAGGCAGGCACGGCACACCGTGAAAATTAGTGGCGGCTGGGGACTGCGTACTAAGGGACGGCCACCGACATCAGGCTGCAGAAGGCCTCAGTGTCCACAAGCCTAAATGGCAACATTTCAAGGGCCAGTAATTTTGAAAGTTGCACATTTAGTTCTATGGCCTGTGGGTGGGTATTTGCGCTTGCATTCAAATGACTGTGTTATGGACATTTGGACGCTGCACTGGGACAGGGAAGTGGATGTTGTTGCTGATGGTTCATGCGAAGGTCCAGGTGCAGGGTAAGGGGCATCCGGGCCTGCACCTTCGACAGGGGATTGGCCAGCAGTGCATAACACAGGGGAAGAGGAGGCAGTGGTGTGACCCGTAGACCCAGATTGTGGACCCAGGAGTTCAGCCCACTTGTTAGGGTGCTTGGATACCATGTGGTGGTGAAGTTGCTAGTATTCACGCCCTGGCTCATTTTGGTACAGCACAGGTTGCAAACTATCACTCTTTTGTCATCTGCACTTTCCTCAAAAAAGCGCCATACTGCGGAACACCTACCCCTTGGCAAGGTAGATTTACGCATGGGGGTGCTCGGTTTAACGGTTGTGGGCCTGTTTGGTGTGGACCGACCTCTCCTTTTTGCAACCCCACTGCCTCTTCCAGCCTGTTGCGGTGCTGCAGATCCCTCCCCCTCTGTACTGCTGTCCTCACTCGGCTTTTCACCTTTCCATGTTGGGTCTGTGACCTCATCGTCAACCACCTCCTCTTCCACTTCCTCACTCTGCTCATCCTCCTGACTTGACCTAACCACAACCTCAGCGATTGGTAACTGTGTCTCATCGTCATCCACCTCGTGAATGAATGATTGCCATTCACCACCGTCATCTTCTTGAGACTGTGAAGGCTCAAGAGGTTGGGAATCATGGCACAATATCTCAGGTCCCTCTTCAAGCACGCTGGGCGTGAGGGCCAAATGTAATAGTGGCGCTGGATAGAGCTCCTCGGAATATCCGAGTGTGGGATCACTCGTTTGACAAGCCTCTCCATGGTGGGAGGAAGGATGATCAGAGAGAGGATTGGGTTGACCAGACTCTTGGCCACTTAGACTGGACTTGGTGGAAGAGAGGGTGGTGCTTAACCGACTGGAAGCATTATCTTCAGCAAACCAACCGACCAACTGTTCGCACTGGTCTGACTTGGACAGTGTTGTCCTGCGCCGCCCAGCTAAGCTGGACATGAAGCTGGGTACAGTTGATGTTTTTTTTTTTTTTTTTGGTGCACTGCAGCAGGCACAGTTTCATTGCGCCTAGGGCCACGGCCAACTTCTTTATTTTAATTGTTTTGTCACTAGATGTAGTGCAGATTGCTTTACAGTCCGCTAAAGACACCATTTTCTGATGCAGGACAGTATATGTCACAGAAACACACAGAATATGACACTAGATTAGGCCCAGATTTTTGGATTTTGCCCTAAAGACACAGTTTTCTGATGCAGGACAGTATATGTCACAGAAACACACAGAATATGGACACTAGATTAGGCCCAGATTTTTTGTTTTGCCCTAAAGACACAGTTTTCTGATGCAGGACAGTATATGTCACAGAAACACACAGAATATGGACACTAGATTAGGCCCAGATTTTGGGATTTTGCCCTAAAGACACTGTTTTCTGATGCAGGACAGTATATGTCACAGAAACACACAGAGTATGGACACTAGATTAGGCCCAGATTTTTGGATTTTGCTCTAAAGACACTGTTTCCTGATGCAGGACAGTATATGTCACAGAAAAACACAGAATATGGACACTAGATTAATATAATAATAACATATTCCGCAGCGCCTTACAATTCAGGGGTTCATGTACAAACAGTCATAAATAACATAGCAACAGACAAGTCGATTATTACAACAAGAGGAATGAGGGCCCTTCTCGCAAGAGCTTACAATCTATGAGGGGATAGGGGTGACACAAAAGGTAGAAGTGATTGTTATGTACGATAGTCCAGCCATCTTGGGAGAATAGGCGAGCAGATATAAAGCCACATGAGACGGTTAGCAGCCAATATACGAAGTGCTTCTGGGTGCAGTGGAGGCTTAGCTTCAGGGAATGATAAATGGACTATGGGAGGTTCGATCAAGGGAGGTGATAGGCCACCCTGAAAAGATGTGTTTTTAGCGAACGCTTAAAACTGGGCATGTTGTGATTAAGCCTGATTTCTTGGGGTATGGCATTCCAATGAACCGGTGCAACTCGGGAGAAATCTTGGAGCCGGGAGAGAGAGGTTCGGATTTTTGTGGAAGTCAGTCGTAAGTCATTGGCTGAACGGAGAGCACGGGTAGGGTGGTAGACAGAGATGAGGGAAGAGATGTAGGGTGGTGCAGCACTGTGTTGGGCTTTGTGGGTGAGGACGAGCAGTTTGAATTGGATTCTATAGTGTATGGGTAGTCAGTGCAATGACTGACACAGGGCAGAGGCATCAGAATAGCGGTTGGACAGATAGGTGACCCTGGCTGCTGCATTAAGAATAGATTTGAGAGGGGAGAGTCTGGTGAGGGGGAGGCCAATTAATAGTGAGTTGCAGTAATCAAGGTGGGAGTAGATTAGGGCAATGAGACTTTTTGTTGTTTCTATAGTGAGAAAGGGGCGTATACTAGAGATGTTTTTGAGGTGCAGGTGACATGAGCGGGAGAGAGATTGAATATAGGGGGTGAAAGAAAGATCAGTGTCAAAAGTCACCCCGAGGCAGCGGGCGTGCTGCCTAGGAGTGATGACGGTGTTGCACACTGAGAGGCAGACATCAGGTTTAGGTAGGTTAGTAGATGGAGAAGAAGCTCAGTTTTTGAAAGATTTAGTTTCAGATAGAGGACATAATGTTAGAGACGGCAGAGAGACAGTCACTGGTGTTCTGTAATACAGCAGGTGTGATGTCAGGGGATGAAGTGTATAGTTGTGTGTCATCAGCATAGAGATGGTACTGGGAACCAAATCTGCTGATGGTCTGTCCAATTGGTGCTGTGTACAGGGAGAAGAGGAGAGGCCCTAGGACTGAACCCTGAGGAACTCCAAAAGCGAGGGGGAGAGGTGAGGAAGGGAAGCCAGCGAATGATACACTGAAAGAGCGACCAGAGAGATAGGAAGAACACCAGGAGAGGGCGGTGTCCTTTAGGCCGATGGATTGGAGCATGGCTAGTAGGAGATGGTGGTCTACAGTGTCAAAAGCTGCAGAGAGGTCAAGCAGAATGAGCAGAGAATAGTTACCATTGCATTTTGCTGTCAGGAGGTCATTTGTCACTTTGGTGAGGGCAGTTTCTGTTGAATGCAGATTAGGGCCAGATTTTGGGATTTTGCCCTAAAGACACTGTTTTCTGATGCAGGACAGTATATGTCACAGAAACACACAGAATATGGACACTAAATTAAGCCCAGATTTTTGGAATTTGCCCTAAAGACACTATTTTCTGATGTAGGACAGTATATGTCACAGAAACACACAGAATATGGACACTAGATTAGGCTCAGATTTTGGGATTTTGCCCTAAAGACACTGTTTTCTGATGCAGGACAGTATATGTCACAGAAACACACAGAATATGGACACTAGATTAGGCCCAGGTTTTTGGAATTTGTCCTAAAGATACAGTTTTCTGATGCAGGACAGTATATGTCACAGAAACACACAGAATATGGACACTATTTTAGGCCGAGAATATTTGAATCTGCGGTACAGACACTGATGTAGTTTATATTTATATTTTTCACTATATCTGGCCCTGACAACCACACAATATATGGAAGCGCAGATCACACAATTCACGGATTGCACCGTTGACAGCAAAAATGTGGATAGATTATGGGAAAATAGTGTTTTCTGTATTCTAATTATTTCCCTATATGTGGCCCTGACAACCACACAATGTATTGAAGCGCAGATCACACAATTTGCGGATTGCACTGTTGACAGCAAAAATGTGGATAGATTATGGGAAAAAAATTGTGTTTTCTGTATTCAAAATTTTTCCCTATATCTGGCCCTGACAACCACACAATGTATTGAAGCGCAGATCACACAATTCACGGATTGCACCGTTGACAGCAAAAATGTGGATAGATTATGGGAAAAAAATAGTGTTTTCTGTATTCTAATTTTTTCCCTATATGTGGCCCTGACAATCAAAAAATGTATTGAAGCGCAGATCACACAATTCACGGATTGCACCTTTGACAGCAAAAATGTGGATAGATTATGGGGAAAAAAAATTGTGTTTTCTGTATTCAAATTTTTTCCCTATATCTGGCCCTGATAACCACACAATGTATTGAAGCACAGATCACACAATTCACGGATTGCACCGTTGACAGCAAAAATGTGGATAGATTATGGGAAAAAAATAGTGTTTTCTGTATTCTAATTTTTTCCCTATATGTGGCCCTGACAACCAAAAAATGTATTGAAGCGCAGATCACACAATTCACGGATTGCACCGTTGACAGCAAAAATGTGGATAGATTATGGGGAAAAAATTGTGTTTTCTGTATTCAAAATTTAACCCTATATCTGGCTCTGACAACCACACAATGTATTGAAGTGCAGATCACACAACTGAGATGGTGTGTGAGGAATCGAAGGAATAAATGCATTCAGCTCCTTTTTGGGGAGCATTGTAGACCATGGTCGGACCTCTTCCATATTCTCGAAACCGGTATCTTTAAGAAGAAAACAATAACAAATCCGTTTAGTAGAATGCTTGGTTACATCTGGCAACAGATTAGAGATATGGTAGGTGCATCTGAAGCAGTTCAGTACACCCCACTGTGGGGCAATGCACACTTTCCACAAGTTATGCAATTGGGTCAAGCTGAATATTGGGAAAAATATGGGATACACTTAGTAACACAAGTTTTTCATAAGGGACAGATTAAGCCCCTAAATGAAATACTACTAGACACTAAACTAGGATTTATGGATAAATTTAGATATGAACAATTACGTCACGCTATACACCACACGGATAATAAGAACTATTTGAAGATAGTAAAAAACACTTTTTTAGATGATTGCCACCACATGACATTCAACACGTCTATATCGCACATTTATGTTAAGTTAAAATATGAATACACAAAAACTATCACTTTTAGAGGTGAGGATAAATGGGAAAGAGATTTACAGAAGGGGGAACCCATTTTTTGGAATATTGTTTATAGAAATATTAAAAGATCGACTGTGTCGCCCGCCCATGCATGGATTCTTTTGAAAATCATACACCGCCTTTACTACACACCAGCATTACTCCATACCATTTATAAAGATAGGAAACAGAACTGCTATAAATGTAACAAAGATAGAGGAGATTATAAACACCTGCTGTGGGAATGCCCAGGGATAAATCAATACTGGATCAAAATATTTTGGAAACTGCAGGACTGTTCCCCGATGAAGTACCAGGCATGCATTGATTATGCTATTCTGGGGATCTTCCCAGAGACAGATCAAAATAAAACCGAGCAGACACTCTGGTTACGGGGCACAGCACTAGCCAAAATAATAATTGTTAAACATTGGGGCACAATGAAATACCCCAGTTTTTGGGAGTGGATGGAGTGGATGAACAGGGTTAGGCAGTATGAACACATATTAGCCCAAACAGCTCGGAAAAAGGTAGTCTGGCAGCGGATCTGGGGTAACTGGAAACAATGATAGTTGATGTAGATATGGAACAGAAAGGGGACAACTAGAAATAATAATGAATTAACAATCAATGTAGACACGGCAGCTCCGCGGAAAGAAAAGGGGGGGTGGAGGGAGGGACAGGGGGGATGATTAGTAAAAGAGAAATTTAATACAAGATGAATCTAATATACTGACTATTATTATGTGACACTGAAGTGGAAGATTGTCGTTTTTTCTTCTTGTTTTTGTCTTTTGGAAAATAAAATATATTTAAAAAAAAAAAAAAAGAAGTGCAGATCACACAATTCACGGATTGCACCGTTGACAGCAAAAATGTGGATAGATTATGGGGAAAAAAATAGTGTTTTCTGTATTCAAAGTTTTTCCCTATATCTGGCCCTGACAACCACACAAGGTATTGCAGTGCAGATCTGACAACTCACGGATGACACCGTTTACAGCAAAAATGTGGATAGCTTATGGGAAAAAAATTATTGTTTTCACTAATATTCTTCCTACTGTACCTCTGCCCCTGACACACAGAAGGTATGTCACTGCAGACACCCTCTATATGGAAAAAAATTTGCTATTTTCCAAAGTATGTAAAAAAAAAATTGAGTACTACTTTGCTAAAATAAATTGCTGCCAACCACACACAATAGTCCTTAGAAGGACTTTTGGGTCTTTGAAACGTTATTCATTTGAATAAAATACGATCACAAACTCCCTACATTATCTGTCCCTTCCTAAGCGCAGCTCTCCCTGACTCACAATGAGCCGAACCCGCGTCATTGGGTGCTATATAGCACCCGATGATGCGTTCCGGCCAGTCAATCACTGTAATGCCAGCAGCCAACATGGCTACTGGCAGCATTACAGTGATGGCAGTACTTACCTGCACATTTATTGGCTGCTTAGCATTCTCGTCCATCACTAGTCTTCAGCTTTCTACAACTCACATGTGCGGCGCCGGCCACTCGCACACGTGGGAGAAAGCCGCATTGTTGGATTTCCAGGGAGACGATTTTTCGGTGTGACGTCACACACTGCAGATTACTGATGCCTCCTAGGTCTACTATTGCTACGAACGCGTTTCGAAATCCACTGATTTCTTCCTCAGGGATAACTGTGGATCTAGTTGTCCTGGTTTAAGTACCAGTTTGTCTCCATGGTGACCAGCCTGTTTATGCTCGAGGTCTAGTATTGCATTTAGATTAAATTGCTCCATAGTCACTGTATTTCTATAGTCTGCATACATGATCAAAGACCTACACGTTTCATATTACATATATATATATATATATATATATATATATATATATATATATATATATATACTGTCCTGTTATAAGAAAGCAAATAGCTCAATCTCCTGATTTAACCCTAGAGGTGCCAGGCTGTTTAAATTATATATCCACTTACTTTCATTTTTCAACATTAATTTGATATAATCACCACCTGTTGGGTCAGGTTTTATTTGTTCTAGTCTCCCAAATACAGAGCCCAAAAATGTTCCGCCATGTTTGTCTCTATAATGCTGTGGATGGCACTGTTATGGGGGATCTGTGGATGGCACTGTTATGGGGGATCTGTGGATGGCACTGTTATGGGTGATCTCTGGATGGCACTGTTATGGGGGAATCTGTGGATGGCACTGTTATGGGGATCTCTGGATGGCACTGTTATGGGGGATCTCTGGATGGCACTGTTATGGGGGATCTCTGGATGGCACTGTGATGGGGGATCTCTGGATGACACATATATAGAATCTTATGCTATGTGCCATCCACAGATCCTCCCCATAACAGTGTCCCTGCAGTGTGAATGACCCCCAATACAGGGGCTGGGGGCCAGCATCTGGATTAGGAATGACAGCGGAGACCGGTGCAGTCCCTGTATTCAAATGCACCTGTAGTATAATCTTATGATCTAACCTGCATTGTTAAGATATAATAATCCATCTGTATTACTTACATTACAACATTTAGTTCTGTAGCAGAGAGGAGGCAGGCCGGGAGGACGGGCGGGTGGCGCGTCACTCACTACGTCATGCGCCCGTGCCGCCTGCTTCATTCATAAAGTGGGCGGCGCAGGCACGTGGCGTAGTGAGTGACGCACCGCCGGCCTGTCCTCCCGGCCTGCCTCCTCCCTCCTCTCTGCTACGGAACTTAATGTTGTAATGTAAGTAATACAGATGGATTATTATATCTTAACAATGCAGGTTAGATCATAAGATTATACTACAGTGAGCGGGGCCAGTGCATTAGAATACAGGGACTGCACCGGTCCCCGCTGTCATGGATTCGTCGGATTTGAATTTAGTAAACGAGGTCGGGATTCGAGTCCACGAATCCCTCGAATCCAACAAGATTCGAGGGATTCGTGGATTCGAGGGATTCATCGTCCCACCTCTATTCTTTCTCATTATATTAGTTTTGAACAAGGGGGCTACTAGAGTTCCCAGGTTGTTGGCCCTTTTGAAGATAAACTTGGGGTATTTTGATAATTTTTCCCCTATAACTTTATCCTGTTTCAGGATGTCCCAATGGCGTCTAATAATTCTTTTAAAGAGAGATTATTTTTCATTCTACTGTGTAATTATGGGGACTTTAATTTCATCCTCATCATTATTTTTACAATTACTCATATTTTCCTTCACCTTTTTCTTTAAGAGTGTTGTTCTCTCTATTTCTCTTACGTCTTGTTTTATTTTTTCCAACTCTTTTATTTGATAACCCTTTTCTTCAAATCAGTTATGTAGGTCCATTTCTTCTTTATCAAATTGCTCCACTGGTGTGCAATTTCCCCTTAATTTGATGTATTGGCTCTGAGGGATATTTTTGAGCCACATTGGTAGATGGCAGCTCTCTAGCGGGATGAAGCTATTGCTATCCGTGGGTTTTGTATATGTGTGGGTGAATAGTTCATTGTTCTGGATTGTTATAGTGGGATCCCAAAAAATTATTTTCTCCTTGCTAAAATTAGATGTGAATTGCAAATAAAAATTTTTATTTATTTCAGATAAAAATTCTTGGAGTGAATTTTCACCTCCCTCCCATATAAAACAATATCCTCGATAAACCTGCACCATAGGACGAGACCCGCGTGGAGCACGTCCTCCTGGTAGATGGTGATGTCCTCCCACCTCCCCATATAGAGATTGGCGAAACTCAGAGCGAATCTGGTCCCCATAGCGGTCCCCAAGGTCTACAAGTAAAAAACTTATTCAAATGTAAAATAATTATGATTTAAAATAAACATAATGCATTCCCCTATAAATTCAACCTGTTCCGGAGGTAGTTCTTTCTCTTTTTTTAATAAATACTCAGTAGCCTCCCTACCTTTATTATTTTCAATTACCATATAGAGAGATGTAACATCAAGTGTACCTAAAATATAGTCCGGTTTCCAATGTATGTTTTCCAACAGTTTATAAAATGTGTTAGGTGTCCTTCAGGTAGGCTGGAAGCTTTTGGACGGATTTCTGTAGAATAGTGTCCACATATTTCGACAAGTTAGAAGTCAAACTGCCAATACCCGATATTATGGGTCTCCCTGGTGGTTGTGTTTCAGACTTATGAATTTTTGGCAGGTAATAAAAAGCTGATGTTCTCGGATGCTTAATATTAATACATTTCTGTTCTTCTTTTGTTATTATACCATTCTTTTTTCACTTCAGTATTAGTCTATCCAGTCCCATCTTATATGATTGTATTGGGTTTGATTTTAATTTTTTATATGTATTTGTATCGCCCAACAATCTTATAGATTCCTTCTGGTACTGTTCATAGTCCAAGATCAATATGCCCCCCCTTTATCAGCTGGGCAAATGATTATATCATTATTTTTATGCTCAGCTGTTCTTCTTTAGTCAAGTTGGGGGCATGTGTTTTCCTTTTCGGATTTAATTTTCTTATATCTCTCAAGATTAGAGTCTCAAATGTTTTAAATGATTCTGAATATTCATTTATCGGGTTAAAACTTGATTTAGCTCTGAGGTGAGTCTGAAGAAAAGAAT
This sequence comes from Bufo bufo, assembly GCF_905171765.1. Taxonomy (NCBI): domain Eukaryota; kingdom Metazoa; phylum Chordata; class Amphibia; order Anura; family Bufonidae; genus Bufo; species Bufo bufo. Next base: position 340,715,139 of record NC_053391.1, on the reverse strand, counting down.
AATTATTAATTTCGGTATTTTCTATACTTGATTTCTTTTTTATATACTTAGTTTCTTTTTTCTTTTTAAGAAATATTTTTTAAGGGCCAGATTGCGCAAAAACTTTTTTATACCTATGAAAGCATCAAAAAGGTGGAACCGAGCAGATGGGACAAATTTCAACCCTTTTTGTAATAATTTTTAACTTTTGACTTTTTGAAATATGTATATTTACTGAGATTATATATTTTCTGTCCCATTACCTTGATCGCCTTTTTGGAGATTTTCTTCCCCCTTGCCCCTCTTTTTGTTTTTGCTCTTTTCTCGATGATCTGGCTTTAAAAAAATCCTTTTTAATTTTTTTTTATTTAATTTTTATTTATGATAACTGACTCAGGTGTATTCGTATTTCTTTTTGACATCGAGATGTTATTATTTATTTTTCTCTGGTCTGACATACTATAACTCATATTAATTCCTCCTTTACTGGGGTTCACCCTCTCCTGGTTGGCCTGTTCATCCATAGACAAATTCTTCAATGGAATAAATTTATTGGACGTTTCCAGTGGGCTATTCATATTTAATTCTTCTTTTTCATTTTCTTTTTCCTTCCTTTGATCTTTCTTTGTATATACTATTGGTGTAAGGGGGATATGCTCCACTAAATCACTATGTTCTCTCTGTGATATAGATGCTTCAGGGCTACCATCATGGATCAAAAAATCCCTATTTGACATTCCTTTATCCTCACATATAGTTTCATCCAGGATGTCAAATAGTAATTTCTCATTTGTCCCATTATACCCTTCTGCCATCGTGAGTTGCGGTATATAGTCTCTTTAAAGAATTTTTTATTTATTTATAATTATTTCATCCTCTTTAATTTTAATCTTAGTTTTTATAGATCTCTCTGCAATTGAATGATATCTGGGTGAGTTGTAGGAAGCTGAATACCTATCGCGAGATTTACATTGCGGCAGCCTGAAATTTCACTTGCGGAGGTAGCAGGGAAGCAGATACAACCCGGTTTGGTTTGAATTGCCCCATATTATCATTGAGGCAAGTATTGATTAGATGTGATATAATATTGCCCTCCTTACTTGCACCAATAACAGCCCAAATAGTGGAAGTTAATTTAATTTACTTGTACATATTGATCGGTGTCAGCATTCCTGAGGCAGTTATTTTTATTTAATTCACATTCCCCGTTCTACTCTCACCAGCTATGTCACGGAACCATGAACCAGACGTACAACAAGAGATAAATGAAAATAAGAAGGCTTTATTGAAAATAAAGCTGTAAAGCAAAAGTCCAAACGGATGGTGAAACCGAGCAGAGTCTTTGCGAAGCCAGAGGTCAGGAACCAGAAGGGTAGTCAGACGAAGCCAGGATCAGGAACCAGCAGGGTAGTCAGACGAAGCCAGGATCAGGAACCAGCAGGGTAGTCAGACGAAGCCAGGATCAGGAACCAGCAGGGTAGTCAGACGAAGCCAGGATCAGGAACCAGAAGCAGCAGCAGTCTTAGAAGCATGTGAACACAAGAGGACCAAGCAAGGAACTGAAGCCACAGACCTCCTATATATATGAGCTAGGCATCCAGCTCCTCCCAGGGGAAGGAGGAGCCGCAGGGTGGAAGGCTACAAGAAACCCAGGACCCAAGATGGCCGCCAGCACATGTCAAACGAAGGAGAGCAGCAAGCAGGTAAGACCATGACAGTACCTCCCCCTCAAGGGCCCCTCCTCCGCGGAGCACAAAACGGTTTCTGAGGGAAGCGTGCGTGGAAGGCTCGGAGCAAGGCAGGAGCATGGACATCTGCGGAGGGAACCCAGGAACGCTCCTCTGGACCATAACCACGCCAATGGACCAAAAACTGCAACCGACCGCGGACCAGGCGTGAGTCCAGGATATTGCTCACCTCATATTCCTCACGATTGCCCACTTGGACCGGACGAGGCCGAGGAACCGAGGAAGTGAAACGATTACACACCAGTGGCTTCAACAGGGAGACATGAAACACGTTGGAGATCCGCATGCCAGGAGGAAGCGCAAGGGCATAGGCTACCGGGTTTACCCTGCGAAGCACTCGGAAGGGACCAACAAAGCGAGGCGCCAGCTTGGGAGTGGGCACTCGAAGGTTGAGGTTGCGGGTGGACAACCATACACGGTCTCCGACCTGGTAGGAAGGAGCAGGCGCTCGTCTGCGATCAGCCTGGAATCTCTGGCGCTGCGCAGAGACCTCAAGGGACTTCTGGATCTGTACCCAAGAAGCACGTAGGACGGAAAGGTGATCCTCCACAGCCGGAATATCCTGGCGAGAGAATACCTCCGGTAACACGGCAGGTTGGAACCCATAATTGGCCATGAAGGGAGACGTCCCAGAGGAAGAGTTCACCGCCGTGTTCCTGGCAAACTCAGCCCAAGGCAGGAGGTCAACCCAATTGTCTTGGTGATCGGAGACATAGCAACGAAGGAATTGCTCCAAGGCCTGATTGGACCGTTCTGCGGCCCCATTGGACTGAGGGTGGTAGGCCGAGGAGAAGGAGAGATGAATCCCCAACTGGGAGCAAAAGGCGCGCCAGAACCTGGACACAAACTGACTCCCCCGATCCGACACAATCTCCTTAGGCAAACCGTGCAACCGGAAGACCTCCCTGGCAAAAATCGTGGCCAACTCTTGTGCAGAGGGTAACTTCTTGAGAGGAACACAGTGGCACATTTTGGAAAACCGATCCACAATCATGAGAATGACCGTATGGCCTCGGGATGCAGGGAGGTCCACAATGAAATCCATCCCCAGGTGTGACCATGGGCGCTCCCCGGTGGCTATGGGTTGCAGAAGGCCCAACGGAAGGTGCCGAGGGGACTTACTCTGGGCACAAACGGAGCATGCCGCTACATATGCGGCGATGTCGGAACGTAGGGAAGGCCACCAGAACAGACGTGAAACAGCCCAGGACAGCTGATTCTTTCCAGGATGCCCCGCGGTCTTGGAGTTATGGTAGGTTCGCAACAACCGAGTGCGCAACTCCTCAGGCACAAAACATCTGCCGTTGGGTCTCCCAGAGGGAGCACCAGATTGAGCCGCCAAAATCTGCTCACCCAGGGGAGAGGTCAGGCTGGTGCGAATGGCGGCCAGGATCTGATTCGGAGGTATGACCGAAGTCGGAATCGACTCCTCCCTGGACAGCTCGGAGTACTGCCGTGATAAGGCATCCGCCCTGATGTTCTTGGAACCGGGTAGGTAGGAGACCACGTAATTAAAACGTGACAAGAACAGAGCCCATCTGGCCTGACGTGGTGTCAATCTCTTGGCCTCAGAAAGGTAGGTCAGATTCTTGTGGTCCGTCAGGATGAGAACCGGAACCACCGAACCCTCGAGCAAGTGCCTCCATTCTTTAAGGGCCTGCACGATGGCCAATAACTCCCTGTCACCAATCTGATAGTTGCACTCCGCGGAAGACAGTTTCCGGGAGTAAAACCCACAAGGAAGCAGAGGACCCTCTGGTGTTCTACGCTGAGACAGAAGGGCGCCTACTCCCGTCTCAGACGCGTCCACCTCGAGGACAAAGGGCAACCCAGGGTTGGGATGCGACAGAATCGGAGCCGACACAAAGGCGGACTTTAGGGCCTCAAAAGCTCGGATGGCCTCGAGCGGCCAGACCTGGGAATTACTGCCCTTCCTGGTCAGATCCGTGAGAGGCTTGGCCAGCATGGAAAAGTCCCTGATGAACTTCCGATAATAATTGGCGAAGCCCAAAAAGCGCTGCAGGGAACGAAGACCACTGGGCTGGGGCCACTGTAAGACAGCCGAAACCTTCTCAGGATCCATGGAGAACCCCTCAGCGGAAATGATGTAACCTAAGAAGGTTACCTGGGATCGGTGAAATTCGCATTTCTCAAGCTTACCGAACAGCTTGTTCTCTCGTAACCGTTGCAACACTCGTCTGACATCCAGAATGTGGGCCTCCATGGATTCAGAATATACCAAGATGTCATCCAAATAGACTACCACACACTGCTGCAACAGGTCACGGAAAACATCGTTGATGAATTCCTGAAAGACTGCGGGCGCATTGCACAACCCAAAGGGCATAACCAAGGATTCGTAATGACCGGTCCTGGTGTTAAACGCGGTCTTCCACTCATCGCCCGCCTTGATCCTTACCAGGTTATATGCCGCCCTCAGGTCGAGTTTGGTAAAGACCGTGGCCCCTTTAAGGCGATCGAACAGCTCGGAAATCAAGGGTATCGGGTAAGCGTTCTTGATCGTGATGCGATTGAGACCCCTGTAATCGATGCAAGGCCTCAACTCACCTCCCTTCTTTTTCACAAAGAAAAATCCAGCCCCTGCCGGGGACGAAGATTTGCGAATGTGTCCGCGTGAAAGCGCCTCCCTCACGTACTCCTCCATGGCCTCATTCTCCGCTACCGACAGTGGATAGACTTTGCCACGAGGAGGAACGGCACCAGATTGTAACTCTATGGCACAATCGTATGGGCGGTGCGGAGGTAGGGCAACCGCGCGCACCTTATCGAATACATCCCGGTACTCCTCGTATTCAGGAGGCAACAGAGAGTCCGAGGAAGTACACAGCAACTTGACAGACCCATGGATGCAACTAGCCCCACACTGCGGTGACCACGAGAGGATCTCGACCGATCTCCAATCGAAAGTCGGATTATGCTTCTGGAGCCAGGGGTACCCCAAGACCACCGAGTAGTGTGGAGACGAAATAACCTGGAGGCAGACCGACTCTCTGTGAACGGCACCAATGGCTATCCCCACTGGAAGGGTCTCATGAGTCACGTGTGGCGGCAGAAGGGGTCTGCCGTCTATCGCCTCAAGAGCCAGTGGGGAACCTCGAGCCTGCAGAGGAATGGAATTGGCGGCAGCGAACACACTATCAATGAACAAACCACCAGCACCAGAGTCCACCAACGCCTGGGTCGTCACCGAGCCCCCGACCCAGGAGAGGACAACAGTGATCAGTGGTTTGTCAACACGGGAAACCGGGGACGAGGAGACTCCACCCAAGATCTGCCCCCGACAGGATCTCAGGGTACGAGCGTTTCCCGGACGGTTCGGACATGCCAACCGAAAATGCCCACCGAGACCACAGTACATGCATCGGCCCTCGCGTCTCCGGAGTGCCCTCTCCCCCTCGGACAGGCGAGCAAACCCCAGCTGCATGGGTTCACCCCCAGACAAGTCATCCCCAGGAGGCGTGGGAGGAGAGGGAGGCACGGGTGGGACAGCAAACGTAGGCACCAATCTGTTAGAAGACCTCCGCAGGTTCTCCTTAAAGGAAGGTCTCTCCCTGAGTCTGGTGTCAATCAAAATCAGGAAAGAAATAAGAGACTCGAGCTCAACTGGTAGGTCCTTAGCTGCAACCTCATCCTTCAAGGCATCCGAGAGACCATGAGAGAAAGCAGCGACCAGAGCCTCATTATTCCAGCCCACCTCTGCTGCCAGGGTACGAAACTCAATGGCGTATTCAGCTACGGATCGTGAACCCTGTCTGATGGACATAAGGAGCTTCGCAGCAGAGGCAGCACGAGCCGGCACATCGAATACCTTCCGAAGAGAAGCAACAAAACCGGAAAACTCGGCAACCACCGGATTGTTGTTCTCCCATAAAGGGCTGGCCCAGGCCAAGGCCTTGTCCGAGAGCAGCGAGATCAAGAAGCCCACCTTTGATCTCTCAGTAGGAAAGGCATGTGGCAGCAACTCGAAATAAATGCCCACCTGGTTAAGGAAACCTCGGCACTGAGTTGGCTCTCCCCCAAAGCGCTGTGGAAGAGGGGCAGAACCGGTCATACCCCGAAACACCGCAGGCGCAACAACAGGTGTCGGGGTAGACTCTGGCGCAACAACCGGAGCGGCAGTAGGAGCGAGCCCAGGAGCGACAACCGACCCATCGGCAACGGGAGCGAAATGAGCCGTGCGTTCAAGCAGGGTTTGCAACGCCACAGCGAACCGACCCAACAGGTGATCCTGCTGATCAAGTCTGGCAACCAGCGTGGGTAGCGAGGATGGCCCTGTACCGTCAGAATTCATGGCTTGGTCCTAATGTCACGGAACCATGAACCAGACGTACAACAAGAGATAAATGAAAATAAGAAGGCTTTATTGAAAATAAAGCTGTAAAGCAAAAGTCCAAACGGATGGTGAAACCGAGCAGAGTCTTTGCGAAGCCAGAGGTCAGGAACCAGAAGGGTAGTCAGACGAAGCCAGGATCAGGAACCAGCAGGGTAGTCAGACGAAGCCAGGATCAGGAACCAGCAGGGTAGTCAGACGAAGCCAGGATCAGGAACCAGCAGGGTAGTCAGACGAAGCCAGGATCAGGAACCAGAAGCAGCAGCAGTCTTAGAAGCATGTGAACACAAGAGGACCAAGCAAGGAACTGAAGCCACAGACCTCCTATATATATGAGCTAGGCATCCAGCTCCTCCCAGGGGAAGGAGGAGCCGCAGGGTGGAAGGCTACAAGAAACCCAGGACCCAAGATGGCCGCCAGCACATGTCAAACGAAGGAGAGCAGCAAGCAGGTAAGACCATGACAAGCTATAGCTCAAACTTGTGAGAGATTAATAAAGTTAGCGGTCTACACGATCTTTATCAGCGTAAATATTGAGTTTTGTTTGGCTATTAACCCTTGTTTTGTTACTGGAAAAAATGGATTAAAATGGAAAATCTGTCAAAAAAGTGAAATTCTGAAATTTCATCTCCATTTTCCTTTAATTCTTGTGGAACACTGAGTTTCTAAAATGGGGCCATTTATGGGTGGTTTCTATTATGTAAGCCCCACAAAGTGACTTAAGACCTGAACTGGTCCTTAAAAATTGGCTTTTGGAAATGTTATTAAAAATTTTAAGATTTGCTTCTAAACTTCTAAGCCTTCTAACATTCCAAAAAAAGAAAATGTAATTTACAAAAGGATCCAAACATGAAGTAGACATATGGGAAAAGTAAAGTAATATCTATTTTAGGAGGTATCACTATCTGTTTTAAAAGCCGAGAAATTGAAACTTAGAAAATTGTGAATTTTTAAAAAAAAAATTATTAATAAAAATGAAATATTTTGACTCAAATTTACCACTGTCATGAAGTACAATATGTGACGAGAAAACAATCTCAGAATGGCTTAGATAAGTAAAAGCGTTTTAAAGTTATCACCACATAAAGTGATACATGTCAGATTTCCAAAAATTGGCCAGGGTCTTGAAGGGGTCAAAATGAAAAAAATTGACTTTGAACATCCGTTTATTTTTTGATGCCCAAATAAAAAATATTTTTCATTGTCACAGATGTTATTGAATAAGAACAAACATGCTTTTGTCACCTGGGAAAGAAACTTTCTCCTAAAATTATAAATATGTTTGGGTTGGGGTCTGCATTAGCATGTTCGTTCATTTTCTTCATACCAAGTACCATAAAAGCTTTAGTTGGAAACGGATAGCTGCTGAGAGGAAGGTAGCATTTTCTGTTTATGTAGAGAACAAGCCAGCAGCTTAAATGGTAATTGGCCACAGATGTTAAACAGCTTATGTCCACTAATTAGCATCAAGCGATTTCATTCTCTACCTGCAAATGTGCATCAGCAGAGGGAGGGAAATATCATGTGCATGACTGGCTTGTTATTATATTAGTCATTTCGATGGGAAGTCAAGGATCCTGTACTTTGTGCACGGACTGAGGTTCTTTGGCCCAGGATTTCACCATCTGTGGTGTTTACTGTAGAGTTCTGTGCTCTGACTCAGTGGAAATCCAGGGCTTCCAAAATGTAGTCCTTGAGCCAAGAATCCCGCTTGTCACAATAGCACACTGCCAGATCCTAGCGCATAAAATGGTTATGGTTACCTTCTGGCCCTGGAAGAAAGGTAATCAAGCCTGCCCAGACTTTTTATTTAGGATAGAAAGTAACTTTAAGTGCTTCATTCATTTTCTTCCTAGAAGAATCAATTTTAGAATCAAGCTTTATTTTTAATCTGTAAGTCCTGTATCAGTAAGGATCACCTGGGATTTCTGTCAGCTGAAAATGTCATAAAGTAGGTTTTATTTAGTGAGCACATTTCCCTTGATTTCCCAATGATTCTTAACTGGCATTAAATACCAAAGTACCGTATTTATCGGCGTATAACACGCACTTTTTCCCCCTGAAAATAGGGGGCAAATGATGTATGCGTGTTATACGCCGATATTCATTGCGGCCCGGCAAAGATGCAGCATCACAGACTGCGCTGTATGAGCCGGGAGAGAGGAGGGGCTGGAGTCCGTAACTAGGGGCGGGGCCCGGTGCAGTCACTGTACTCTTACACCGGGCCCCGCCGCTCACCAAAGTATTTATAAACGTGAATCCTTATCCTGTTATTAAGCTGCCCTCTCCCATGTTCCCATGTTCCCATGTCCCCCCTGTATCCCCATAGCACTTACTTAAGCTTCAATAGCAGGCAGAGCGGACGGCAGCAGTAACGTCACTCACTGAATGAAGCAGGCGGAGCAGACGCGCGACGTCAGTGAGTGACGTTACTGGTGCCGTCCGCCCTGCCTGCTATGGAAGCGTGTGAATCGTAAGTGCTGTGGGGATACAGGGGAACATGGGAACATGGGAGAGCGCAGCGTTAGTTCAACTTAATAACAGGATAAGGATTCACGTTTATAAATACTTCGGTGAGCAGAGGGCCGGTGTATTGGGGGACACTGTTATGAGGAGGATCTGTGGATGACATATAGCAGTGTCATCCACAGATCCCCCCCATAACAGTTCCATCCACAGATCCCCCCACCCATAGCAGTACCATCCACAGATCTCCCACCCCATAGCAGTACCATCCACAGATATCCCACCCAATAACAATGCCATCCACAGATCTCCCACCCCATAACAATGCCATCCACAGATCTCCCACCCCATAACAATGCCATCCACAGATCCCCCATAACAGCACCATCCACAGATCCCCCACCCCATAACAGTGCCATCAACAGTTGCTTTTACTGTCCTTTTACATTATTTACCTTATAAGTGGTAATAATATTAATAAAAAAAAAGTTCTGAGCTACCCTTATTTTGCTTCAAAGTTCTTTATTTGAAATTAAATTTTTTTTCCCGAAATTTCCCTTAAAATGAAGGTGCGTGTTATACGCCTGTGCGTGTTATACGCCGATAAATACGGTAAATGTGCATCTTGACATATTGCTGATCGTTATTGACTTGTAAGCTTTCATTTAACCGCTCAGAAATGAAAATGGTAATTTCAAAACCCCTCCTTCTGCCAAATATTACAACATGATTAAGACATTGGAGAATCAAGACTGTATATAAAGGATACAAAAATGCCAGGTTATGACAGACAATGAAGCTATATGTTCTTTTCAGATAAAATTAGATTGCGAGATTTTAATAGCTGGAAGTCATTACGAATGCATATTATATGCTAACCCGTCAGTTTTTGTTAGACTAAACTGCTATAATTATTTGTAAAGAAGAAATCCTGAAGAATTAAAGCTATCGCGAATAATGACATTTTGGATGTGGCCTGCCAAGATAGTAAGGCCCTGGCACCATCTGCACAAGGCTGGAGTATGATAATAAAGTCGCTTTCTCTCCAGGTTGCCTATGTTTGAATGGAGCCAGCTTCTTGAACACGACAGCCTGGAATACATATTTGAGGATGGATGAAAGTCTGTTCGGAGGGGTCTGTGTCAGATTTTTTCAATTAAAACAAACATTTCCACTGCAGCCTAGGGAGATGGATTGAACGGAGAAAGAAGATCTGCTGAGGAGCTGCTTGTGATAAAAGCACCACATTTTTGAAAAGCTAATGTTGACTAGACAGGGCATTTACCAAGGGAAGTGGTATGAAAGGCAATACGTTTCTTAGGAACTACAAGGAATATACTACTGGCATTATGACAAATAGATATGGCCTTGCGGTTCATCTGGCAGTCATTTCACGGCCAACTTTACTCGTTTGCGGTTCGCCGAACAGGCGAACATATGGCGATGTCCGCCGGCGCCATATTCTTTTGGATTGTGCAGAACTTTGACCCATAACACATCCATCAGGTGGGACAGGACAGCCAATTGAGACGTTTTAGCACATGGACACACACCCTACACTATAAATAAACCCGATCTGGCCGCCATTTTACATTCAGTCTTTTGCCAGTGTAGGGAGAGGTTGCTGTGTGGAGCAGGGAAAGACTGTTAGGGACACCAAACGCTAGCTAGTAGGGCCACAAAAGTCCTTTTAAGGACTGATATAGGTGTGCTATCGATAGGTGTGACATACTAAGGGGTGTGATATACTTATAATATACTTTCTAACATAGAAAGTATATTATAGTGCATTTGTATTGTGCAGCAGTTGTGTGCGGTTCTGCTGAGATACTGCAGCTATGCAGAGGGTCAAACGCTATTGGAACAACTAATTGCAACTTGTGTGATATACCAGTTGCCCCCCAAAAAAACAGATTGAGGCAAGGGTGTGATATACCTATAATATACTGTGACGAGAGCAATCTCGCCACATTGCATTGGAGAAGCCTGGTTGCCCGCCTGCTGCCTTTGGACTATGGCCCTGGGAGATTGGGCCCTTTAAAAAACGTATTCGGCCCTAACAGAGTGCATGTCACTCATTCTGGCCCTTTAAATACAGTGGGGTCATTCGGTACTTGCCCTGTGTGAGCGGTGATACCCCAGATAGCTATGCCATGGAGCCCATTCATATAATGAAAGACTATGGGAAAGACTTTAGCTCCATGGCAATTGAACTGCATGTGTGTGGTCTGAGCACCATTCAATAATATGCGCTCAGACCTAAGCTATCTGGGGATATGTTGAATGTCTTTATTTTATGTAGTAAATGTAACCTTGTGTATTTTATTGTATTTTATGTCTTTTTGCAACCATGTGCTCAATGGAGTCTGTCTCTGTCCTGGGAGGTAATTGGATTACTTCTCCATTGTCTCCAGGAAAGAGGGCTCTGTAAAACCGGTCTGAGCCGGAAAGCCATGCTGACAGGGGGTTTTAAAAGATACTAACTTTTGAACCCCTGGTCTGATTCATGCCATTTTTTAATATGTTGTTCCCCTGAATGGATTGATTGTGGATATGTATTTTTATGTGAATGTGATGTATGGTTTTAGAGTTATGAAAGTTGGGTAGAAAGTATGTTTTAACTGTATGTGTTTCTATTGTGCCATTGTCCCATTGTGTGTTTAAATGGTGATGTCTGTCCTGTTATATCCGCATGTGTATTGGTGACTTCTCTTTGTCTTGAGAGATAATTGGATTACACCTCGGGTGTCTCCAGGGCAGAGAGGAGGAAACCATGATGCATTGTGGGGATGTATTGTCTCTGTGTATCCTACAGTGATGTCACAGTCTTCATTCTGGTCCCCTAGGGGCGTGTACACCAGATGGGCTTGGTTGTTTTATACCTCCCTGTGGGCGGACCTGTATTTGCAAACAACTGTAATAAAAACCAGGCTGGGTGTGCCAGCACCTCAGACCACTGCTTGACCCTCAACACGGAGCCTTGTCTCGTTATTGGGGGGGATCCGCTGTATGCTGTTAGAGACTGATTGCCAGGAGTGTAAGCTGATTCCTGTTCGTCTGCTAGCAGCTATTCGTGAGGTTCCAGTTTGGAGTGCTATTTTGTATCCAGTTCGAAAGGTTGGTGTCCTACAGTAGCTGTGCCTGTCTCTCAGAAAGGGGCACATCGCCTAAACGGATTTTAACCCCTTGTCTGCTGAAACGGTCCGTTACAATTGGTGGCAAGCGGCGGGATCGTTCCTACAGCCAGAAGGACAGCTACAGGAGACACCATTTCTGTGGATTCTACAATTTAAGGGCAACGCATGTCCCAGTACAGCGACCCTAAAAGCACCAGGATGGAACCAGCAGTGTTATACGAGGAGGAGGACCTGGATGGCCGGGATGCATTAAGGAAAGGCATCTGGTACCAGGCCCTGGATAATGTACAATACCAGCGGGGTGAGAGTCTCCCCAGTGAAGAGCACCGGTTGCAGAAGCAAGTGGCCCTGCGGATGCCCTTCCTGGGAGAGCAGCCCCTGGAGGAATGGGTGAAGGAACTAGAGCGCCGGGTATGGCAGGAGCTATGGCTGAAGGATGCCTACCAGGCGCTTTGGTGGTATATGGCACAGTATATACCCTGGACAGCCGAACATGACAAGCCAGAGGGAGAGGAGTTTGATGGTCCTGGCTTGTTATGGGAGTCCTTTGCAGAGCCTGGCTTTGGGAGCCCTGCACAGTCCAGACTTCAGGACATTTTCTATGAGAGGCAGGCTAGGCATGAGTGGGATGACCCCCATGAGGTAGAGCAAGACCTGGCTCACCTAGCAACCCTGGAGTGGGAACTGGAGCAGGACTACCGAGATCTCTTCCACTCCATTGGGAAGGCTCAGCAGGACAGTAAGGTGACAGACCCAGATCCAGACCCATTCAGCTGGGCAGATATTGTAGAGTGTTACTGGGAAGGACCCCAGGTGGCTGGTAGAGATGGGACCGAGGTCTCTCCACCGGTCCTGCAGGGAATTGGGAGCCCAGTCTCCATTCCCCAGCGGCAGTGTGAAGTGCAGGGAGAGGAGAGCAGCGTCCTCCCTCCCCAGCGGCAGGCTGAGTTACAGGGGGCAGAGGTAGTTGTTCCTGCCCCCCAGCAGCAGAGTGATATGCCGGGAAGGCAGTGTGAAATGCAGGGAGAGGAGAGCAGCGTCCTCCCTCCCCAGCGGCAGGCTGAGTTACAGGGGGCAGAGGTAGTTGTTCCTGCCCCCCAGCAGCAGCATGATTTTTTGGGAATTGGGAGCCCAGTCTCCATTCCCCAGCGGCCGAGTGATGTGCCGGGAATTGGGAGCCCAGTCTCCATTCCGCAGCGGCAGAGTGTCCAGCAGGGAATAGAGAGCCCAGTCTCCTTTCCCCAGCAGCAGGACACTGTATTGGGAGCAGAGACAGTCGATCTCCCTCCACAGAGTATGGAAGTATGTATGAGAGAGGAGCTTGCTACCACCTCTCCCCAGCGGCGGATCCGTAATGTACAGGGAATAGAGAGCTCAGTCTCCTTTCCCCAGCGGCAGAGTGTTCTATCGGGAGAGGAGCCTGTTACCCCCTCTCCCCAGCGACAGCTTAGAGTATCCAAAGGGGAGACAGTTGGTCTCCCCCTCCGGCAGCGGAGCTGTGCAACAAAAGGGGAGACAGTCTGTCTCCAGCAGCAGAGCGGTGTAACTAAAGGGGAGACAGTCAGTCTCCAGCAACCAGGCTTCAACCAGACTACTCCTGCGGTAGTACTGGCATCAGGGCAGAGTACCGCTGGTCTCTGCCCCCTCAGCAACCCACCAAGGCAGCCTACCAGTCCCCCACACAGCCGTGGTGAGGCACCTGGACCTGGACAAGTTTTCCCCTTACTCAGGTGTAGTAACCAGTTATTGTGGGTGGGCTGTATTACTGTTTGTGTTTTGTTGGTGGGCTGCTGGACTAACAAGGGCACTGACCGGCAGGAGGTCAGATACCCTGTTAGTCTGTTTGGAAAAGGGGAGAGATGGGACGAGAGCAATCTCGCCACATTGCATTGGAGAAGCCTGGTTGCCCGCCTGCTGCCTTTGGACTATGGCCCTGGGAGATTGGGCCCTTTAAAAAAAAGGAATTCGGCCCTAACAGAGTGCATGTCACTCATTCTGGCCCTTTAAATACAGTGGGGTCATTCGGTACTTGCCCTGTGTGAGCGGTGATACCCCAGATAGCTATGCCATGACTTTAGCTCCATGGCAATTGAACTGTATGTGTGTGGTCTGAGCGCCATTCAATAATATGCGCTCAGACCTAAGCTATCTGGGGATATGTTGATTGTCTTTATTTTATGTAGTAAATGTAACCTTGTGTATTTTATTGTATTTTATGTCTTTTTGAAACCATGTGCTCAATGGAGTCTGTCTCTGTCCTGGGAGGTAATTGGATTACTTCTCCTTTGTCTCCAGGAGAGAGGGCTCTGTAAAACCGGTCTGAGCCGGAAAGCCATGCTGGCAGGGGGTTTTAAAAGATGCTTTACTAACTTTTGAACCCCTGGTCTGATTCATGCCATTTTTTAATATGTTGTTCCCCTGAATGGATTGATTGTGGATACAGTCTTGTGAAAAAATTAGGACACCCTTTGAAAGCATGTGGTTTTTTGTAACATTTTTAATAAATGGTTATTTCATCTCCGTTTCAACAATACAGAGAGATTAAAGTAATCCGACTAAACAAAGAAAACTGAAGAAAAGTCTTTTCAAGATCTTCTGTAAATGTCATTCTACAAAAATGCCTATTCTAACTGAGGAAAAAGATAGGACACCCTTGCCCCTAATAGCGAGTATTACCTCCTTTGGCTGAAATAACTGCAGTGAGACGGTTCTTGTAGCCATCTACCAGTCTTCGACATCGGTCTGAGGAAATTTTACCCCACTCCTCAATGCAGAACTTTTTCAGCTGTGAGATGTTTGAGGGGTTTCTTGCACGTACAGCCCTTTTCAAGTCACCCCACAGCATCTCAATGGGATTCAAATCTGGACTTTGACTTGGCCATTCCAGGACTCTCCATTTCTTCTTTTTCAGCCAATCTTTGGTTGATTTACTAGTATGTTTTGGGTCATTGTCATGTTGCATGGTCCAGTTCCGCTTCAGCTTTAATTTTCTAACTGATGGTCTCACATGTTCTTCAAGCACCTTCTGATACACAGTAGAATTCATCGTGGATTCTATGATGGTGAGCTGACCAGGTCCTGCTGCAGCAAAGCAGCCCCAAACCATGACACTTCCACCTCCATGCTTCACAGTTGGTATGAGGTTCTTTTCTTGGAATGCTGTGTTTGGTTTACGCCAAACATGTCCTCTGCTGTTGTGTCCAAATAATTCAATTTTGGACTCATCTGTCCAAAGAACATTATTCCAGAAGTCCTGGTCTTTGTCAACTTTATCGCTGGCAAATGTCAGTCTGGCCTCGATGTTTCTCTTGGAAAGCAAAGGTTTCCTCCTTGCACACCTCCCATGCAAGTTAAACTTGTACAGTCTCTTTCTGATTGTAGAGGCATGTACTTCTACATCAACAGTAGCCAGAGCCTGCTGTAGTTCTCGAGATGACACTTTAGGGTTTTTGGATACCTCTTTTAGCATCTTGCGGTCTGCTCTTGGGGTGAACTTGCTGGGGCGACCAGTCCTGGGCATGTTGGCAGTTGTTTTGAAAGCCCTCCACTTGTAGACTATCTTCCGGACAGTGGAATGGCTGATTTCGAAATCTTTTGAGATCTTTTTAAATCCCTTCCCAGACTCATAGGCTGCTACAATCTTTTTTCTGAAGTCCTCTGACAGCTCTTTTGCTCTCACCATGGTGCTCACTCTCACTTCAACAGTCAGGAGCACACCAAACTAAATGTCTGAGGTTTAAATAGGGCAAGCCTCATTCAACATGCAGAGTAACGATCTACTAATTATGTGCACCTGGTGTGATATACCTGTGTGAGATCTGAGCCAATTTAAGAGGGAATACATGTGAGGGTGTCCTATCTTTTTCCTCAGTTAGAATAGGCATTTTTGTAGAATGACATTTACAGAAGATCTTGAAAAGACTTTTCTTCAGTTTTCTTTGTTTAGTTGGATTACTTTAATCTCTCTGTATTGTTGAAACGGAGATGAAATAACCATTTATTAAAAATGTTACAAAAAACCACATGCTTTCAAAGGGTGTCCTAATTGTTTCACATGACTGTATGTATTTTTATGTGAATGTGATGTATGGTTTTAGAGTTATGAAAGTTGGGTAGAAAGTATGTTTTAACTGTATGTGTTTCTATTGTGCCATTGTCCCATTGTGTGTTTAAATGGTGATGTCTGTCCTGTTATATCCGCATGTGTATTGGTGACTTCTCTTTGTCTTGAGAGATAATTGGATTACGCCTCGGGTGTCTCCAGGGCAGAGAGGAGGAAACCATGATGCATTGTGGGGATGTATTGTCTCTGTGTATCCTACAGTGATGTCACAGTCTTCATTCTGGTCCCCTAGGGGCATGTACACCAGATGGGCTTGGTTGTTTTATACCTCCCTGTGGGCGGACCTGTATTTGCAAACAACTGTAATAAAAACCAGGCTGGGTGTGCCAGCACCTCAGACCACTGCTTGACCCTCAACACGGAGCCTTGTCTCGTTATTGGGGGGGATCCGCTGTATGCTGTTAGAGACTGATTGCCAGGAGTGTAAGCTGATTCCTGTTCGTCTGCTAGCAGCTATTCGTGAGGTTCCAGTTTGGAGTGCTATTTTGTATCCAGTTCGGGAGGTTGGTGTCCTACAGTAGCTGTGCCTGTCTCTCAGAAAGGGGCACATCGCCTAAACGGATTTTAACCCCTTGTCTGCTGAAACGGTCCGTTACATATACTTTCTATATAGTGCATTTGTATTGTGCAGCAGTTGTGTGCGGTTCTGCTGAGATACCGCAGCTATACAGAGGGACAAACGCTATTGGAACAACTAATTGCAACTGATGTGATATAACAATTGCCCCCCAAAAAAACTGATTGAGGCAGGAGTGTGAAATACCTAGAATATAATTTCTATATAGTGCATTTGTATTGTGCAGCAGTTGTGTGCGGTTCTGCTGAGATACCGCAGCTATACAAAGGGACAAACGCTATTGGAACAACTATTTGCAACTGGTGTGATATACCAGTTGCCCCCCAAAAAAATCTGATTGAGGCAGGGGTGTGATATACCTATAATATAATTTCTACATAGTGCATTTGTATCGTGTAGCAGTTTTGTGAGGTTCTGCTAGGATACCGCAGCTATACAGACGGACAAACGCTATTGGAACAACTAATTGCAACTGGTGTGATATACCAGTTGCCCCCCAAAAAAACTGATTGAGGCAGGGGTGTGATAAACCTATAATATACTTTCTATATAGTGCATTTGTATTGTGCAGCAGTTGTGTGCGGTTCTGCAGCGATACTGCATCTATATAGAGGGACAAACGCTATTGGAAAAACTAATTGCAACTGGTGTGATATACCAGTTGCCCCCCAAAAAAACTGATTGAGGCAGGGGTGTGATATACCTATAATATAATTTCTATATAGTGCATTTGTATTGTGTAGCAGTTGTGTGCAGTTCTGTTGAGATACCGAAGCTATACAGAGTAACAAACGCTATTGGAGCAACTAATTGCAACTGGTGTGATATACCAGTTTCCCCCCAAAAAAACTGATTGAGGAAGGGGTGTGATATACCTATAATATACTTTCTATGTAGTGCATTTGTATTGTGCAGCAGTTGTGTGTGGTTCTGCAGCGAATCTGCAGCTATATAGAGGGACAAACGCTATTGGAACAACTAATTGCAACTGGTGTGATATACCAGTTGCCCCCCAAAAAAACTGATTGAGGCAGGGGTGTGATATACCTATAATATAATTTCTATATAGTGCATTTGTATTGTGCAGCAGTTGTGTGCGGTTCTGATGCGATACCGCAGTTATACAGAGGGACAAACGCTATTGGAACAACTAATTCCAACTTGTGTGCCATACCTGTTGCTCAAAAAAAACTTATTAAGGGTTTTGCTATACCTGCTTCCAGCAAATAATCATTAAGGGGTTCTATATACCTGCTTCAATAAATACTGCTCTTCTATAGGGACTTTGTCACAGGGTCATTTTGAAAAGGACAGGCAGAGGAAGAGGCAGGCCATTCCGCAGGGGTGGTAGGGGTTGGGCAGGTTCACCAGGCCGGAGGCTAACTGGGAAGTTGGAGAAGGTGCGTGCGATTACATCAAAGGACGCACCACAGTTGGTTGAGTGGCTCACTCAGCCTTCCGCTTCTGCACCCTCTAAATCTTCTGTATCTGCACCCTCCTCACTCTCTGCTGTGTGCACCCCCACAGACACCACCACCACCATAGCCCCTCCACTCAAGTCAGAGGAATTATTTTCCCATCCATTCCCAGACCTTACCGATGCGCAGCCATTTTTGGCATAGGAAGAGGAAGTAGCAATGGCCGCCTCCCAGCAGTCTGACGACAGTACCCAGATCAGCCCAAGGACGGAGGTCCCCTCTGTTGCTGCCTACTCCGAGATATCTAATGTCAGTGGTGGTGAAGGTGACGATGATGACGTGTCGATGGATGTCATGTGGGTGCCCACAAGAGAGGAAGAGGACAGAAGTTCAGAGGGAGAGACAGAGCAGCAGATAGGGGTTAGAAGTAGGAGAAGCAGGCAGAAATCGCAGTGCACACGAGGCAAAAAGCAGACTGCAAATGTATCTGGAGCAAGCCATCCACCATGCACGGTCACATCTGGCACTCCCAGGACGCCGGCACATGGCTCCGCAGTGTGGGCTTTTTTAACGTGTCCGCTGCTGACAATAGTGTTGCCATCTGCAGCCTGTACTGTCAACGTAAGTCATGGAGGGGTCTGAAATTCACATTGTAGGTGCATTCCCACTCTGAGAGACAGAATAAAAAAATCTGTAAATCACATTGCATGATTTTTAAAGAATTTATTTGTCTTGCACTGCTGAACATAAGTATTTGAACACCTGAGAAAATCTGTGTTAATGTTTTGTATAGAAGCCTTTGTTTGCAATTACAGAGGTCAAACGTTTCCTGTAGTTCTTGACCAGGGTGACACACACTGCAACAGGGATTTTGGCCCACTCCCCCACACAGATCTCCTGTAGATCTGTCAGGTTTTGGGGTTGTCACTGTGCAACACAGAGTTTCAGCTCCCTCCATAGATGTTTGTGACGAATACTGTACTGACGTTGGATGTCAAATACGTAGGGCCAGCAAGATACGGTATGGTCACTGGTTACCAAGGCATGACGTTATGCCCTCCTGGAGGAGCCGGTAGGGTCAGCTTGATACAGTTTACACAGACACCTCCTGTCCACGCAGGCACAGAGAGGCAACAAGCTGAGAGAGCCTTTTCACTGCCCCAGTGAAACAGCGCTTTCTCAGCCCGGGTATACTGCCACCAGCTTCTCGTTTGATATAAGCCAGGTCCGCTAACAGGATTATATAGGGTGAGAAACCAACCCGCAGTAGTGTATAACTAGGCCGAAACATGCTTAGTTTGCTGGCACAAGCCTTTTAACCTGTAGCCGTCCCCTCCCCTCCGGGCCTCTGTCAGGGGTCCACTCCCCCTCTGCTGGGGCTGGCAGCAAATGAGCCCCAAAACCGATTAAGGCTCATGGCTCCAGACCAGAATGTCGCAGGGAGGTAGTTCTGGGACCCATGGATCCGCCTGGGTTCCAGCTACCAGTAGAGTCCAATCATGGTACCGTTATTTGGATTCTGTGGGGAGATATGTATATCTCCCCTCCCAGGCATCCCATCGCCAAACTATGACAACAGGCCTGTTCATCGTGGCCACAGGGACACAAATATGTATTTGGTTTATGCCTGTGATGGCCGGGAGATTCATAATTCCTTATGAATTGGAGGTTCTATAATGTCTGATAATGTTAATTGATCTGGGGAATGACCTAGAACCCCTGCAGGGAAGTTTTTCCTGTTCCATTAGCTGGGTTCCTGGCTGGCTGAATGAAGGTGAGAAATTGTAAACAAAGGTGGACTGCAAGAAGTTTTCTGCCATTTGGCAGGGCTTTGAAGCAGGGCCCCCCTGTGGAGTTCACTACTTCTGCTATCTGACAGCATATGGCTGGTGTGGGAACATGGCTGACATTGAACAACGTTCCATATGGCTCACAATGTTCTATTGGATTTAGGTCTAGAGACTGGCTAGGCCACTCCAGAAACTTGATATGCTTCTTACGGAGCCACTCCTTGGTTATCCTGGCTGTGTTCTTCGGGTCGTTGTCATGTTGGAAGACCCAGCCACGACCCATCTTCAATGCTCTCACTGAGGGAAGGAGGTTGTTGCTCAAACTCTCACAATAAATGGCTCCATTCATCCTCTCCTTAATACAGTGCAGTCGTCCTGTCCCCTTCGCAGAAAAGCACCCCCAAAGCATGATGTTACCACCCCCATGCTTCACAGTAGGGAGGGTGTTCTTGGGATGCAACTCATCATTCTTTTTCCTCCAAACACGTAGAGTGAAGTTTCTACTTTGGTCTCATCTGACCATATGACTTTCTCCCATGCCTCCTCTGGATCATTCAGATGTCATTGGCAAACTTCATACGGGCCTGGACATGTGATCACTTGAGCAGGGGAACCTTCCGTGCAATGCATGATTTGAAACCATGATGGTGTAGTGTTCTACCGACAGTGACCTTTGAAACTGTGGTCCCAGCTCTCTTCATGTCATTGACGAGCTCCTCCCTTGTAGTTCTGGGCTGATTCCTCACCTTTCTTATCATCAGTGATACCCCACGAGGGGAGATTTTGCATGGAGCCCCAGTCCGAGGGAGACTGACAGTCGTCTTAAGCCTCTTCCAGTTTCTAACAATTGCTCCAACAGTTGATCTATTTTCACCAAGCTGCTTGGCAATTTCCCCGTAGCCCTTTCCAGCCTTGTGGAGGTCCACAATTTTGTCTCTGGTGTCTTTTGACAGCTCTTTGGTCTTGCCCATGGTAGTAGTTGGCGTCTGACTGAATGTGGGGTGGACAGGTGTCTTTAAAGAATTCTTGCTGTTTCTCAGGTGTTCAAATACTTATGTTCAGCAGTGCAAGACAAATAAATTCTTTAAAAATCATACAATGTAATTTCCTGAATTGTTTTTTAAAATTCTGTCTCTCAGAGTAGGAATGCACCTACAATGTGAATTTCAGACCTCCTCCATGATTTGGGAGAACTTGCAAAATCACAGGGTGTTCAAATACTTCTGCTCCTCACTGTAAATTGTCTAGTCAACTTAAATAATGATTTATCACAATAGAGTGCGAAACATTAGAATATCCGACATGGTTCAGTGTGATAGAGATGAGCAAACCAGACAAGATTTGTTTTGTTTGAAGTTGGGGAGGAGGCACACTGTTCTGTATCTGACTGTTATGTAGGGCTGTGTTTTGTCATTTTATATGCATATGATCTGTTGCTTTTACTCTCTATTTTTCTGGGTTTCATATGCACCATGCACTTTACTTATTGATGTGCCCAGTTAACTAGATGATCGATTTGAATGTCTTTTTATAATTAGCCCACCTATTATATACATTTATTTACTACATGACCACTGTATCCTCCTATTCTTTTAATGGCTATGTCGCTGTTGTGATCGATTTTATATGACATTCCATAGAAAATTAATAAAGTTTTGTTAATCTGCACTTAGGGCACTTTCACACTAGCGTTATTCTTTTCCGGCATTGAGTTCCATCCTAGGGGCTCAATACCGGAAAAGAACTGATCAGTTTTATCCTAATGCATTCTGAATGGAGAGCAATCCGTTCAGGATGCATCAGGATGTAATCAGTTCAGTTTTTTTGCCTTTTCAGGACGGAAATAATACCACAGCATGCTGTAGTTTTATCTCCGTCCAAAATCCTGGAACACTTGCCGGAATGCCGGATCCGGCATTTTTTCCCATTGACATGCATTAATGCCGGATCCGGCTCGAGTGTTCCGGCAAAACTCAGACCGCAAAAAAATTGAAAAAGATAAATGCCGATTCCGTTTTTCCGGATGACACCAGAGAGACGGATCCAGCATTTCAATGCATTTGTCAGACAGATAAGGATCCCCAAACCAACGAGACAGATAAACAGTAAGAAAGAGAGCCTAGCACATAAATGTGAGGTTTTCAACAACATATATGCATTGTCTAAGGGGTACTCTATTTCATTATGGAGAGCCCATGGTATGCCGAGTATGCGTGCACAGTATTGTAGACCACTATGCCAAGTAGCCAAGTATGTGTGCGCAGATGATAGGTGATGTGCCTGGTACGTCAAGTGCATGTGTTTAGTATTGTAGACCAGGCAATACCTCTCTGGGTTTCTGGGAAAGATATTCAAATTAGTTTTCCTAAACCTATATGACATCAGTAGATGTTAGACATGATAATTTGCGCATATTTTACCCAGAAATCGAGATGCGAGTTGTCTAGCCTACAATAGTTGTCACATGTAAACTGGACTCCATAATAGAAATAGTACTCACCCAGAGGTTCCCCCAAGGCCTTGCAACTAGCAATGTTGTTCTCATCTGCTTTTTTTTTATTTTATTTATTTTTTATACTGATTAAGGACTTTTGTTCTTGCTGCTGTGTTGTTTTTAGGGCTCGTGCACAGCCAGTACCAAAAACCACTTTGGATTGCTATTTTAAATACGCAGACGTGAAAACAGTAGGAATTCACTGAAGTTTCGTGTGACTTCGGGTGAGAAGAACATTGGCTCCATGGAACCAATACGTTTGAATGCTGTACAGAAGCAGTATTAAAATGGAAGCATTTGAAAGAATCGTCTTCGGATCTATGATCCGAAGGTCGATTCGCTCAAGTCTAGTGACGACTATTGTAGGCTAGACAACCCTACTCTGGATTGCCAGGTAAATATATGGCAATTGTCATGTCTAATATCTGCTGGCGTCAGATAGGTTTAGGAAAGCTAATTTAAATATGTTTTCCAGAAACCCATAGGGGCATCTCTTGATCTACAATAATGCGCACATATACTCAGCGTACCAGGCCTGGCTGATATCACAGTACCTGTCTGGGTGAAAATGTGGGTATGTCCAGGTTCAGCTCTGAACCCGGACAAAAGCGTGTGTGTTACTGTGTTAGCCAACCAAAAATCTCTGAGATGTTAGTGTTAAAAAAGAGCATGATATGAATGATACCTTTTGTTGGCAAACCAGAAAATATATATTTGTAAGATTTCAGGATACAGAGGCTTCTTCACATGGTCATTCATTTGTAAACTTGCCTGATGAAAGGACCTATGTGCCCCCAAAATCTTTAAAGTGGCACTGTACTTTCATTAAACTTTTATATAGATGTTATATCAAAAATTTATATCAGTGGGGTCTGAGCACTGAGACCCCCACCGATCTCTAGAAAGAGGTGAGAGAAGCATGCTCTCTCCCTCGCTGCTCATGATGAGAGCAAGATAGGACCATAGACTTTCTACTGAGTCCGTCTCTCTTCCTGACCTGCAATGAGGAGAGAGAATGTGCTATGCAAGCACTTCTCTACCCTTGTTCTATAGATTATGGGGTCTCAACGCTCTGACCCCCACCGATCTAAACATTTGATATGTCCGTATAGCATATCAAAAGTTTAATGAAAGTACCATGTCACTTTGAAACAAAAAGCTAATGAAGCGATATAGCTATAATATATTTGTCTTTTGTAACACAAAAGCATTTATATGGATTTTTTTCAGTTTATTATTCCACGGTTCATATTTTTCTTTTAAGTTGAACCTCTCCATGCTTTATTGTTATCCCCCAGTATGCTTTCTGTGTCATGAATTTGTCTTGCTTTCCATTTGGGTTAATTGGTTTAACCCATTAGTAGTTAGTCTGCATTTGCCTTTACAATCAACTAGTCACAGGGTTCACTGTATATTCCTTTTCCTAACCAATATTTAGGAGTGACAAATCAAAATTTGATCATGCATCTCTCCTCATAGGAGACAATGTAAGATGTGTGCTTTTGCTCTGAACACAACACAAGTAATAAGGTCATTGATCTCTGTACTGGAAAGCCTCTGTTGTTTAGTTAAGGGTGGCTGGCTGACACAATGGGTCAGGTCACATAATTGAGTATTCAGAGATGTTTGCTTTCGCTGTGTCTGTTTTCAGACACTACATGAGCAAATTTTGATTCGATCATCTCTGTTTGTCTGTATGAAGTTTTCATTGTTTTTCCTGAATTTGCCATACAATGCTTATGTCCCATTGTTAGTTCTCGACCTGTTCTAGGCGATTCTATAGTCTGGAATTTTAATGTAGCATTCATTATTGTCATTACTTATTCATTTTGAATTGTACAACTTCTTCCCCTACTGCCTGTATAGTCACTGCCAAGTAACTGATATGTTGATGCAGTCCCCATACAGTGTAGATGGAATCAAGTCACAAATAATTGGCACAGAGACAGTGGATGTAGGTGGTTAGTAAAACAGCCAAAAAGAGAGTGGGGCTCCATTCACTTGTAGCAAGGCAACAATTTGTCTCTTAGTCTAAAAGTTTACATAAAATGCATTTGGAAAGCCTTCAAATTCAGACCCTTTCACTCTTTTCACATTTTATTTAGCGGCCTTGTGCTAAAATAAAACATTTTTCACCATCATTCTGCACTCAATACCCCATAATGGCAAAATGAAAACATAATGTTTGAAATCTTTTCTTATTTATTGAAAGGAAGTCTTCTTGGGTATGATGCCACAAGGTTTGCATACCTCAATTTGGGGATTTTCTCCCATTATTCTCTGTAAATCCTCTCTATCTATGTCAGGTTGAATGGGGACTGTTGATGCACACCAATTTTTAGGTCCCTGCAGAAATGTTTGATTGGGTTCATGTCAGGGCTCTGCCTTGGCCACTCAAGGACATTCATAGAGTTGTCCCTAAGCCACTCCTGGGTTGACCTGGCTGTGTACGATACAGAAAACTAATTATGCTCACCATTTGTTATCTATTGGATGTAAAAGTAATAGGTGGTAGGAGATGTCCTGAGCCAGAAACGGATTTGAAATCTCCACCACGCTCTAAAAACTTTACTTCTTTATTGCCAAATACATGAAAACATCTTGTACACAAATTAAAAACCAAACCTACGTTTTTTATACATAGTATGACATGTCCTTAATCATGGCATGATTGTAGAAGTCATATAATTTCCAAAACGCGTAGTTATAGTGTGTACAATCTGTGTACAAGATGTTTTTTTATGGCTTTGTCAATAAAGACGTGACATTTGTAAAGGGTCCTGGATATTTTATGTCTTGGCTGTGTGCTTCGTGTCATTGTTTTGTTGGAAGTTGAACCTTCAGCCCAGTATAAAGTCCAAAGCACTCTGGATTAAGAATATCCCTGTACTTTGTTCCATTTAGCTTTCCCTCATCCCTGACCAGTCTCCTTGTCCAAGCCACTGAAAAGTACCTCACAGTTGCCACCACCATTGTATAGCTCCATTGTAAGGATGGTGTTGGGCAGGTGATGAGCATTGCCTAGTTTCCTTCAGACATAGTGCGTAGAATTGAGGCCGAAAATTTCAATCTTGGTTTCATCAGACCAGAGAATCTTAATTCTCAGTGTCTGTCAGTCCTTTGGGTGCTTTTTTGCAAACTCCAGGCGAGCTTTATGTATTTTACTGAGGAGAGGCTACTTTCTGGCCACTGCATAAAGCCGAGATTGATAGAATGCTGCAGTGATTGTTGACCTTCTGGAGGTTTCTCCCATCTGCAGACAGGATCTTTGAGTTCTTGGTCACCTCTCTTACCAAGGACCTTCTCCACTGATTACTTAGTTTGATGGGGCGGCCAGCTCTAGGTACAGTCCTGTTTTTCAAAACTTCTTCTATTTTAGAATTATGGAGGCCACTGTGCTCTTGGGAATTTTCAGTGCAGGAGAAATGTTTTTGCATTCTCCTACAGATCTCTGCCTGTATACAATCCTTTCTCTGAACTCTACAGGCAGTTCTTTCCTTCTCATGGCGCTTATTTTTACTCTGATATGCATGCCAGCTGTGAGACCTTATATAGATAGGATTGTGTCTTTCCAAATCATGTTCAATCAACTTAATTTACCACAGATGGACCAAGGTATAAAAACATCTCAATGATGATCAAGAGAAATGGGAGCAAAGGGTCTCAATACTTACATCCATGCTAAATTTTTGTATTTCCTTTTTAATAAATTAGCAAAAATTTCTAACATTATTTCACTTTCTCATTTTGCGGTATTCAGTGCAGAATCATGTGAGAAAATGTGATTATTTTATTTTAGCACAAGACCACAACATAACAAAATGTAAAAAAGGAAAGGGTCTGAATGCACTGTAGTCTAACTCACAATTTTGAGATTCAGGGGTAAAGTCTCCTTAATAGTGATGGACGAACATCTGCCGGGATGGTTCGCGAACACGATCGTGCGAATGCAATCAAATGTTCGTGAACCGCAAGTTTGCGGCGGGTCCCATTCATTTTAATGGCAGGCGAACCTGAAAAACCTTCAGCTCATATTTGCAGCCAAGAAATAATTACTAGAAGTGCACAAATAGTCCCACAACATGGACAGTGACATACCAGATGTACTGTAGTATTCGAATTTGCGATCTCCATTCATTATTTTTTTCAATGCGAAATATCGGCAATATAAATTTTGCGGACGCCCATGCGCAAATGCACTATACAGTACCCAAATGCACTATAAAGAAAGTATATTGGTATATAACACCCCGCTTCAATCAGTTTTTTGGGGGGATGACTGGTATATCACACCAGTAGAAATTATTTGTTCCAATACTGCTTGTCCCTCTATATACCTGCAGTATCGCAGCAGAACCGCACACAACTGCCGCACAATACAAATGCACTATAATATACTTTCTAACATAGAAAGTATATTATAACATTGTACAAGGAAGGCAATCTATTAGAATATACATAAACATAGAACGTAACCTTTAATAATTTTACTATGAGGGTCCATTCACACATCCGTAAGTGTTTTGCGGATGCGCAAAACACGGACACCGGCACTATAATAGAAAATGCCTAATCTTGTCTGCAATTGCGGACAAGAATAGGACATGTTCTATTTTTTTGCAGAAACTGAAGCACAGATGCGGAAGTGCGGATACGCAAATGAGGATGTGGATACGCAAATGCTGATGCGGACAGCACATTCCAGCCCCATTGAAAATGAATGGGTCTGCACCCGTTCCGCAAAATTGCGGAACGGATGCGGACCCATTTTGCGGACGTGTGAATGGAAAAGATATCCCTCAAAATGAAAATAAATTACATTTTTAAAGTTAAGCAAAAAGCATATATGTGGTAGGCATTAATAAGTGCTCAGCGGCACTAAATCAGAAACCATATGTCCTACCACAATCCGGGGGGTTCCAGTGCACAAAACATCTATCCCTGGGTTAGATGATAATGTGGTATTGAAGGACAGGGTGGGCAAAAAACTGTCCCTGATATTGCCCTACAGGGGGTGCTATTCTGGCCCTGATAGCCTAACCACAGACCACCCGGCCTGATAAGAGCGACTCCGTCCGGAACCTTACCCTATATAAAAATGGCCCTAGTAAGCCCCTAGACCCTAGGCCCCTGACTTCCAGGTGATCACTATATAGATCTATGTGTATTTGACTCATTATAAAAGTATATTATGAGTATATTACACCCCTCTGTGTATCACACATATCGATAGCACACCTATACCAGTCCTTAAAATGACTTTTGTGGCCCTATTAGCTAGCGTTTGGTGTCCCTAACAGCCTGTCCCTGCTCCACACAGCAACCTCTCCCTACACTGGCAAAACACTGAATGTAAAATGGCAGCCAGATCAGATTTATTTATAAGGTAGGAGGTATGTCCATGTGCTGAAATGTCTCAATTGGCTGTCCTATACCACCTGATGTATGTGTCATGGGTCAAAGTTCTTCACAATGTAAAAGAATATGGCGGGCACAAATTTCTCCATATGTTTGCATGTTCGGCGAATAGCGAACACACAAAGTTCGCCGCGAACCGCAAGGCCATCTCTACTCCTTAAGACTTGCTCAATTCATACTAGTATTGTGCAGAGTCTCTCTAAGACTTTTTTATGTTCCAGGCTCTCACCACTATCTCCTCCTACTGTATCAGTCACTGTGTAGCTTTTGTTGCCACATGGATTGCCATGAAAATTGGCCAAACAAACTATATCCCCATACTCAGGGTATCAAAGCACAGATCAGACAGCTCACAATACTCAAATTACGTTGCGCGGGAAGGGGCAGTCCCCATCAAACAATTCAAGAAGTAATCCCAGCAGACGTGCTGATTTTTCAATCCATGATATTCTTTTATTCCATGTAATGAAATGTTTTTTACAGGACGCGTTTCGGCCCGTCCAGCCTTCCTCAAAATTTCATTACATGGAATAAAAAAAATATCATGGATTGCTATGCCAGAGCTGAATACTAGAATCTGAAGGCAGATGTGTATAGTGAATTTATGTCTTTTTGCTCCATTACACCACCTTTATGTTTATATAGTGTTTGAATGAAGATCAAATATTGATATTTTACAAAAGTTTATATATTTAAAAAAAATTACAAGGGGTGTTCTTAATTGTATTTTTACTTTTCTTCATTATTGTATGTGCAGAATATTAAGTTTCCACAGTCGTATGAATTAGAATAAATGTTCCCATCCAGTTCATAAGCTCTTGTTGTTGAGAAATAGACCAGTGCTGTCAAAACTGACAAGACTGCTTTGCGTCTAGCTATCTTTAAATCCCTCATTACAAATTTATGAGTTGTAACTGTGACTAAACTATGACTAGACTTTCTGCTGTCTTGGTTGTTTTATGCTCACTGTAGTCTCACATTTTAACATCTAAAGTTTTACGTTTTCTTAACCCTAAAAAGACAATTTTCAGCCTTTTATTAAGATGGCCATACACGTTAGATACAAGTTGTTTGATGGTTCAACAGAAGTTGAAGAAACAAACATCTGGTGAACATTTGTTTCGCAGACACGGACATACACATTTTAATCCATATTGACAGTTACAGTTGTTCAAACCGGCCATAAGTGTTCAATGATATCAGACATTCAGGAAACATTCTTTCAAAGAAAGATAGTTCATTCACGATCTTTCTTTGAACGATAGGTCTTTCATCCGACTATTGGACAAGAATATTAAACACAGCCGGCTTCTTTTCAAACAATAACGGTCTGTCAGCTAAAACGATCATTCAATGTAAAATTTCAACCAACGAAAGTTTGCTCAGGTTGAAATCGTCCATTTTTATCCATTTTAGACCAGGAGCGTAGGTATAGGGGGTGCAGAGATAGCAGTCGCTACCAGGCCCAGGACCCTGAGGGGGCCCAAATACCCTTGTGCTGCATAAGGAGACATCGGTATTATAGAAAGTGCTTAAAGGGGTTGGCCACTCTGCATGTATTTTCTACTACTGTGTGGGAGGCAGGAAAAAAGTACTTTTCCTAATATATGTCTTTAAGTAGATCTGCCTGTTTTTTCTACAATCTGATAACACGCCCCCTGAGCCCCGCTCTGCCGTGCAGCCAGTTCGTCCATGGCTGCACGCGACATGGAGAAGCTCCGTCCATGCCTGCAGAGTAAGTGCGCCCCCCCCCCTCCCTCCCCAGTATTAATCATTGGTGGCAGTGGCCACAGGGTCCCCTTCCCCCATCATTGGTGGCAATGGTCAGTTCCGATTGGAGTCCCAGCAGTGTAATGCTGGGGCTCCGATCGGTTACCGTGGCAGCCAGGACGCTACTGAAGTGCTGGCTGCCATGGTATGTTAGTGAGCAGCATTATACTCACGTGCGCCGTGGCCGCCGGGCGCTCCTTCTTCTCATAGGTCTGTGCGGCGCATTTCTAATGCTATAAGCATTAGCAATGCGCCACACAGACAGAAGAAAGAGCGCCCGGCGGCCACGGCGCACGTGAGTATATTTCTGCTCACTAACATACCATGGCAGCCAGCACTTCAGTAGCGTCCTGGCTGCCATGGTAACCGATCAAAGCCCCAGCATTACAATGCTGGGACTCCGATCGGAACTGACCACTGCCACCAATGATGGGGGGGGGGGGGACCCTGTGGCCACTGCCACCAATGATTAATACTAGGGGGGTTGAGTTACCAGAGGGGGCTGATAAGAGGGAGAGGCTGGGGGGCTGATCAGAGGCTGGGGGGCTGATCAGAGGCTGGGGGCACATGAGAGGCTGGGGGGCTGATGAGAGGCTGGGGGGCACATGAGAGGCTGGGGGGCACATGAGAGGCTGGGGGGCGCATGAGAGGCTGGGGGCTGATGAGAGGCTGGGGGCTGATGAGAGGCTGGGGGCACATGAGAGGCTGGGGGCGCATGAGAGGCTGGGGGGCACATGAGAGGCTGGGGGCCACTTGAGAGGCTGGGGGTCACATGAGAGGCTGAGGGGCACATGAGAGGCTGGGGGGCACATGAGAGGCTGGGGGGCTGATGAGAAGCTGGTGGGCTGATGAAAGGCTGGGGGCTGATGAAAGGCTGCGGGCTGATGAGAGGCTGGGGGGCTGATGAGAGGCTGGGGGCTGATGAGAGGCTGGGGGCTGATGAGAGGCTGGGGGGCTGATGAGAGGCTGGGGGCTGATGAGAGGCTGGGGGGCTGATGAGAGGCTGGGGGCTGATGAGAGGCATGGGGCTGTTATCTGAGGTCAGAGTGGGGGTCATTCATATTTGGGTCTGAGCTGAGGTCTGATTGTGGGTCTGATCTGAAGTGTCATGAAAATAAATAAATCTTATTGTCCCCCTCTAAAACCTAGGTGCGTCTTGTAGGGCGGAAAATACGGTAGATAGGAGATAGATAGCTAGATAGATAATAGGAGATAGATATTAGATAGATAGAAAGATATGGGATAGATAGATATTAGATAGATACATATGAGATATAGATAGAATATAGATAGATAGAAGATAGATAGATATGGGATAGATATTAGATAGATATAAGATAGATAGATAGATAGATAGATAGGAGATAGATAGATACAAGATGGATAGATTGATGATATACACTGCTCAAAAAAATAAAGGGAACACTTAACCACCTGCCATCTGGGCCATTTGCCCCCTTCCTGACCAGGCCAAAATTTGCAAAACTGACATATCTCACTTTATGTGGTAATAACTTTGGAACGCCTTTATTTATCCAAGCATTCAGAGATTGTTTTCTCGTGACACATTGTACTTCATGATAGTCATAAATTTGAGTCAAAATATTTCACCTTTATTTATGAAAAAATCCCAAATCTACCCAAAAATTTGAAAAATTCGCAATTTTCTAAATTTAAATTTCTCTGCTTTTAAAACAGAAAGTGATACCTCATAAAATATTTATTATTTAACATTCCCCATATGTCTACTTTATGTTGGCATCATTTTGGAAATGTCATTTTATTTTTTTAGGACGTTAGAAGGCTTAGAAGTTTAGAAGCAATTCTTCAAATTTTTAAGAAAATTGCCAAAACCCACTTTTTAAGGACCAGTTCAGGTCTGAAGTCACTTTGTGGGGCCTACATAGTGGATACCCCCATAAATGACCCCATTGTAGAAACTACACCCCTCAAGGTATTCAAAACCGATTTTACAAACATTGTTAACCCTTTAGGCGTTCCACAAGAATTAAAGGAAAATGGAAATCAAATTTTTAAATTTCACTTTTTTGGCAGATTTTCCATTTTAATAATTTTTTTTCTTTAACACATCGATGGTTAACAGCCAAACAAAACTCAATATTTATTACCCAGATTCTGCGGTTTACAGAAACACCCCACATGTGGTCATAAACTGCTGTATGGGCACATGGCAGGGCGCAGAAGAAAAGGAACTCCACATGGTTTTTAGATGCCATGTCCCATTTGAAGCCCCCTGATGCACCCTTACAGTAGAAACTCCCAAGAAGTGACCCCATTTTGGAAACTAGGGGATAAGGTGCCAGTTTTATTAGTACTATTTTTGGGTACATATGATTTTTTGATCATTCATTATAACACTTTATGGGGCAAGGTGACCAAAAAATTGGTTGTTTTAGCACAGTTTCTATTTATTTATTTTTACAGCGTTCACCTGAGGGGTTCAGTCAAGTAACATTTTTATAGAGCAGATTTTTACGGACGTCGCGATACCTAATATGTATACTTTTTCTCATTTATTAAAGTTTTACACAATAATAGCATTTTTGAAACAAAAAAATTATGTTTTAATGTGTCCATGTTCTGAGAGCTATAGTTTTTTAATTTTTTGAGAGATTTTCTTATGTAGGGGCTCATTTTTTGCGGGATGAGGTGACGGTTTTATTGGTACTATTTTGTGGGACATACGCGTTTTTGATCACTTGGTGTTGCACCTTTTGTGATGCAAGGTGACAAAAATTGTTTGTTTTGACACAGTTTTTCTTTATTTTTTTTTACGGTGTTCACCCGAGGGGTTATGTCATGTGATATTTTTATAGAGCTGTTTTTTACGGACGCGGAAATACCTAATATGTATACTTTTTTTTATTTGTTTCACTTTAACACAATAATAGCATTTTTGAAACCAAAAAAATGATGTTTTAGTGTCTCCATGTTCTAAGAGCTATAGTTTTTGTTATTTTTTGAGAGATTTTCTTATGTAGGGGCTCATTTTTTGCGGGATGAGGTGACTGTTTTATTGGTACCATTTTGTGGGACATACGCCTTTTTGATCACTTGGTGTTGCACCTTTTGTGATGCAAGGTGACAAAAATTGCTTGTTTTGACACAGTTTTTTTTTTTTTTTTTTTACGGTCTTCACCCGAGGGGTTAGGTCATGTGATATTTTTATAGAGCTGGTTTTTACGGATGCGGCAATACCTAATATGTATACTTTTTTTTATTTTTTCTATTTTTAACTTTTTTTTTCCATTCCTTACTTCGGGACTTTTTTTTTTTACATGTGAAACTTTTTTTATTTTCAACCTTTTATTTTTATTTTTTTTATTTTACACTTTTCGTCCCCCATAAGGTCATACAAGACCTCTGGGGGACATTTGCTTCACTTTTTTTTTATTTTTTTTCACTGTTGATTTCTCCTGTAACTGGGGCTGACATAGTAGCCCCAGTTACAGGACAAATGCACCCCTAGAGAGGCTGTACAGCAGCAATCCAGCGCTGTACAGCCTCAGAGCAGGGCTGATCGAGGTCTCTGAGAGACCTCACACAGCTCCTGTACTCTCCGGTCACGGCGGTCACATGACCGCCGGGCCGGAACAGGAATCGCACAGCGCTTCCTTCTCTGCAGACACAGCGCACGGTGAGCGCTGTGTCTGCAGCGATCTAGAAGGCAGGGACACCTGGACACTGTCCCTGCCTTGTCTTAGGGTTGCCCTGCTGTCACTGACAGCGGGCAACCCGATCAGCAGCTGCACGATTAGCGTGCAGCTGCACTTTCTGAAAAGACATTCTGGAACGTCCGTTCAGAAATAGACGTCCACCCATAGGACGTTTATATCGTATGGGCGGACATAAATCGGTTAAACAACACAATGTAACTCCAAGTCAATCACACTTCTGTGAAATCAAACTGTCCACTTAGGAAGCAACACTGAGTGACAATCAATTTGACATGCTGTTGTGCAAATGGGATAGACAACAGGTGGAAATTATAGGCAACTAGCAAGACACCCCCAATAAAGGAGTGGTTCTGCAGGTGGTGACCACAGACCATTTCTCAGTTCCTATGCTTCCTGGCTGATGTTTTGGTCACTTTTGAATGCTGGCGGTGCTTTCACTCTAGTGGTAGCATGAGACGGAGTCTACAACCCACACAAGTGGCTCAGGTAGTGCAGCTTATCCAGGATGGCACATCAATGAGAGCTGTGGCAAGAAGGTTTGCTGTGTCTGTCAGCGTAGTGTCCAGAGCATGGAGGCGCTACCAGGAGACAGGCCAGTACATCAGGAGACATGGAGGAGGCCGTAGGAGGGCAACAACCCAGCAGCAGGACCGCTACCTCTGCCTTTGTGCAAGGAGGAACAGGAGGAGCACTGGCAGAGCCCTGCAAAATGACCTCCAGCAGGCCACAATTGTGCATGTGTCTGCTCAAACGGTCAGAAACAAACTCCATGAGGGTGATATGAGGGCCCGACGTCCACAGGTGGGGGTTGTGCTTACAGCCCAACACCGTGCAGGACGTTTGGCATTTGCCAGAGAACACCAAGATTGGCAAATTCGCCACTGGCGCCCTGTGCTCTTCACAGATGAAAGCAGGTTCACACTGAGCACATGTGACAGAGTCTTGAGACGCCGTGGAGAACGTTCTGCTGCCTGCAACATCCTCCAGCATGACCGGTTTGGCATTGGGTCAGTAATGGTGTGGGGTGGCATTTCTTTGGAGGGCCGCACAGCCCTCCGTGTGCTCGCCAGAGGTAGCCTGACTGCCATTAGGTACCGAGATGAGATCCTCAGACCCCTTGTGAGACCATATGCTGGTGCGGTTGGCCCTGGGTTCCTCCTAATGCAAGACAATGCTAGACCTCATGTGGCTGGAGTGTGTCAGCAGTTCCTGCAAGACGAAGGCATTGATGCTATGGACTGGCCCGCCCGTTCCCCAGACCTGAATCCAATTGAGCACATCGGGGACATCATGTCTCGCTCTATCCACCAACGTCACGTTGCACCACAGACTGTCCAGGAGTTGGCAGATGCTTTAGTCCAGGTCTGGGAGGAGATCCCTCAGGAGACCGTCCGCCACCTCATGCACAGGCGTTGTAGGGAGGTCATACGGGCATGTGGAGGCCACACACACTACTGAGCCTCATTTTGACTTGTTTTAAGGACATTACATCAAAGTTGGATCAGCCTGTAGTGTGTTTTTCCACTTTAATTTTGAGTGTGACTCCAAATCCAGACCTCCATGGGTTAAAAAATTTGATTTCCATTTTTTATTTTTGTGTGATTTTGTTGTCAGCATATTCAACTATGTAAAGAACAAAGTATTTCAGAAGAATATTTAATTAATTCAGATCTAGGATGTGTTATTTTTGCGTTCCCTTTATTTTTTTGAGCAGTGTATATTAGATAGATAGAAGATAGATAGATATGAGATAATAGATATTAGATAGATATTAGATAGATATGAGATAGATATGGGATAGATATTAGATAGATATAAGATAGATATGAGATAGATAGATACAAGATGGATAGATATTAGATAGATAGAAGATAGATAGATAGATAGATAGATAGATAGATAGATAGATAGATAGATAGATAGATAGATATGAGATAGATTATATATAGATAGATATGAGATAGATAAATAGACAGACAGATGAACCATAGATATATATACGAAATAGGAGATATATAGATATATAAGAGATAGATGATAAATAGATAGGCAGATAGATAGATATTTCATAGATAGACCTACATGTTTGTACTGTACTGATCACTTTATTTACTGTGAACGGTACTAATCTTTATTCATTGCTGGTAATGGGAGATTCCCATCATTAGGGAGCATTCACACGACCGTGTTTTTCTTCCGTGTCCGTTCCGCATCCATTCCGCAATTTTTGCGGACAATGCACGGACCCATTCATTTCTATGGGTCCGCAAAAATTGCGGAATGCCTTTCATTGTAATCCGTGTGCTGTCTGTCCGTCCGTGTGTCCGTTCCTTTAATTTTAGAACATGTCCTATACTTGGCCGCAAATTGCGGTCCGTGGCCCCATAGAAAGTCATTGGGTCCGTAAAAAACGATAGCACACGGAAATGCATCCATATGTCATCCGTTTTTTGCGGACCCTGGACTGAAAACATTCTATATTATACGGATTTACGGAACGGAAACGGAAAGATAACTGGAGACATACGGAACACACGGATCCGTGATTTGCGGACCGCATAACCAACACGGTCGTGTGAATGCTCCCTTATGCTGACTTGTCTGTGATGAAATGACACCTGAGGTGCTGTTGTTACTATGGTATCACAGTTGGCCAGGGATGTCATGTGACCACTCCTCTGCAGATGCTTGCTGTGATGCATGCTGGGATTTTTACTTTCACTTTGCTGCTGCTCCGCCTATTATGTATGTATCATCTATGGGAGCATACTATGCTGAACACATTAGAAAAATTATACATAAACAGTATATCTATCATTATACTAATGCCGGGTATTATAATCAACTGATGTGTTCCAGCACATATGGGAACTTACTATATCAAATGGTGAATGCAAAGACGGATATATTGTATGTTGCTATTTTTTCTTTATTTTACTATTTTTTCTTCTCCCCCTCCTTTCTCCATTTTCCTTATATAACAACTCCCAGAATTATATCTGGATAGACGGTGATAACATTGAAATATCGAAATGATATATATAAAAATGTGTACAGGAGCATGGAGATAATGAGGGGAAGACGATAGTGGTAGCAACGGACAATATTGAGAAATATATATATACATATAAAAAATAAAAAAATGTATAAAAACTACTGACATATCAATATCTGTTTCAAGCATGGTATGTTAGTAGGATAATATAATTATACTGAGACCAAATTATAAATAATAACAATTAAATACACTGTGGGTTTGTTATCAAACAGTATATACAATACTCACAAATTATTTGTCCCAGTTACACCCTGTAGTCCTTTAATAATGTTAGGGCTACATAAAAATTACAATATAATGAAACAGCATGTCCAGTTCTCCTTTACAGACCAGTCCGCCTCTTTGGAGAATATGACAGAGTTCAGACAGAGCGTCTTTTTAATAGACTGATGTAAGGATAGAAGATATTCTGAGGGAAGGGGTGTTCTTGTCGGTAACGCCCAAATGCACCATAATTATTACAACATGTTGGATTGATCTCTGCACATAAACTTCAATTCTGTTCACACCTTGCGATAATCCGCTGAGAGTGAACAGTCCAACAGCTTATTTATTTAACCCCCTGTGGGGAACTTGGTGTTGTGGGGCTTTATTGACATAGGACCATGGAATTTCATCAACCTCACTGTGCATGCTATATATGTGTGTGTCTATACAGACACACACATATATATATATACATATATATATATATT
Source organism: Bufo bufo (assembly GCF_905171765.1). Lineage (NCBI taxonomy): Eukaryota > Metazoa > Chordata > Amphibia > Anura > Bufonidae > Bufo > Bufo bufo. Next base: position 340,678,417 of record NC_053391.1, on the reverse strand, counting down.
TCCTCTGATATGCCTTTCCCTGTGATATATACCACTTGTTCGTTCCCGGTGATCAACTTTAATGTACTTATATCTTGCTGGACTGTCAAATTGCGAATCCTATGCATACATGCTTTTTGGTATTATACAGTTTGGTTTTTGTTTTGGAGTAGAGCAATTACATTTTGCTACTTTTTATCTGTTGTATTATATTATATAATTATGTTGTAGCACTTCAGGTATGGAAATGTTTTTATGTCACGGGTGAACCTGTTTGCACAGGTGTCTTGCGTCCACCGAGCTGATTTTTGACTCACCCTGGTTTGAGACTCCTCCTTATGGGCGGATGTCCTGAGGGTGGGCCTTATTTCAGCGAGGTGCACGCCAGACACCTTAGATCATGAGTAAGAACGACACCGTTCGAAACGCGTAGATCGTGGGGAGCAGTGGGGTCCTCGTGTCACTGTTGCTGTCTGTACCTGTATTTTGGTGAAGAATAAATAAAGACCGGGATTTTTTGCACAGAACGTCCTTGGGTGCCGGAGCATTTTTTCATTTTATCTACTTACCGCTGGACTGGCTTGAGTCCGCCCCGTGCACCATCGCATAGGATCGACAGGTGAGCTGGCTGTAACCTTTTTCCATTATAATACCTCTTGGCTTTAGTTATTATCTGGGACAATTTTATATATTTTTTGCTTATGGTGGCCAACCCCTTTAAAGGTCAAGTTACACTTCTGGCTGGAGGGAAGGGGTTAGTTTAAAATTTTTGCCTCAGGCAGCAAGAAGGCTATGTGCTTCCCTATCCCTGGCCACAAAGCATTGAGGGAAGGGGGGCCCAAGCTGAACTCTTGCACCAGCACCCATAAGCCTTTAGCTATGCCCCTGCTTTAGACTAATGTGAATGGATACGTTTCACTGCCTATAAAAATCGCTAAAAGACTTGATTGCGATTGAGTAAAAAACTAGGAGACTCAATGGAGATTTGATAAATATGGATATTAATATGGAGGACTTACAGGATGTAAGAATGCTTGCAGACCTTTATGAAGAGGGTGAAAGAGGGTGCAGGGATGGTCTAAAATTACCCTCAAGGATAGTGTTGATCACAAATTTTCAAATTGCGAATTTTAATTGCGAATATAGGCACTTTGAGAATTCGCGAATATTTAGAATATCGCTAGATATATTCGTAATCGCGAATATTCTTTTTTTTTTAAATACCAGTTCATGCGAATTTTTTATGCGCATACTTTAGGTGCATTTTTTATGCGAATTTTCGCAATCAAGAAAATAATGCCTGGAGATCATGAATTTGCGAATTCTCGAATATATGGCGAATATTCGCCCAAATATTCGCAAAATATCGTGAATTCGAATATTGCCCCTGCCGCTCATCACTACTCAAGGATAATACTCCTAATGGTAATTACTGATAAGAGATCCTTGGAAGGTGGGTTTATTACACAACCCAATACTACTCAGATGGAGATGAGACCTATCATTACATTAGAAAAAGATAATATTAATATTATATATAATAATAATTTTACCACATGACAGGAGGCGAGTTATATGCAAAATACTCGCCTCCTGTCATTACTAAAATTAAGATTATAAGTACACTAACGCTAGCATAATCTTCAATTATAAAGCTCTCTGATAAGATAAGCATATGCATGTAATTTCATTCTCTGAGAGGCAAGGTGAGCAAAAAAAAAAAATGTGATTTTGGCATTATTTTTATTATTTTGGTTTTATTATTTTAGTCCCATTTGTGGACTTGAACTTTTATCAGCCATATACTGCTAGATTTCTGTATTCCAGTTATTACGACTGTCAGAGAGCCAATCAGAAATGAAGCGGCACAGTGAATAGCTGAGTGCTTCTGCCCTCTTGTTTTAGCGATTGCTGAGGGTCTCAGAAACTCAATATGACATGTCTGAAGATTGATAAACTGATAATGACCACATACTGTGTATGTAAGGCACATGTGTAGTGTCCCACTAGGTAAAGGTGGGCACTACACAAGGGCTAATATGACCATTGTAATGTATATGATGTTTTATGTGCATTTTCCTGTTTATCTGTGTATCAGGCCTGTTAGGGTGTAGTTCCTCCTCCTAGACAGTAGAGGGAGCTAGGGAACCCCTAATATATATAGGTAGGCCAAGGCAGGAAAAGAGTAGTGTAGTCCAGGAGGCTAGTGAGTGCAGTCTAGCCTGCCTGAGGTTCTTGAGCCAGAGTTAGCTCAGAAGTTGTTACCAGGGGAAGAGTTACCTCCTGAGAAACCTGCAGTTCCTACAAAGCACAGTACAGAGCAGAGCAGAGCAGAAGTGTTTCCAGCCAGACGAGTGAGCTGAAGGGCAGAAGGATCTATCTAATGCAAGGAGACATATACCTGAGGAAGTTTCTTTACCAAGGATAAAGCCACCAATAGGGCATACGGGCCTTGGGATCAAGACAGACAGGAGTTCTGAGGAATAGTGCACAGGATTTCTGAGGAAAAGGTGCAGCCTGATCTGTGAGTGTATTTAACCCTCTGAGTATCTTGCAAGAACATTGTTGCCTGCCATAATTGTAAAAGCCTGTTTGAAACTGCCTCTGTCATATGGAACTGAACCTAAAGAACTGTATATAGTTAACTGTTCCAGTAAAGAAAGTTTTGGTTCACTACAAACTGTGCTCCTCAGTTCTTACTACTATAAATCGGTGTGCCACTGTTACAGGCACTGGCGTCATGAATCTTAAAGGGATCTTGCCACTAGCACATTAAACCTGCAACACCCAGGGCACCTCACCTACCACCGGCCTGGTCCCTATATACAGAGAGTGCCCCAGAGGACTTCTGTGCCAGCCTCTGCATCACTGCTGTACGCCTGCCCAGGGTAATCCTACAAACTGTGAGTAACCCAGAGCAACCCCCCATTTGCCTAAGTAAGCGTGACCTCACTATCGCAATACCCTTAAGGGGTGCGTACTGCACATGCTTTCAGCTGGTGTGCCAGATGCAGGTCGAGAACCCAGCAGCCAGGAGCCACTTCTGACTTCCCTTCTCCAGGTTACATTGTGCTACATGAGCACTATGAAGTACAAAGAGGAAGTAGCTTGTTTTGTGGGGGAATTTTGTACTGACAGGTAATTTATGCCACAACATGTTTGTTTTTCCTGTGTATTGAATGTAAATACCTGAGATTAGAAAGCCAGCCATACGCATTAGATAGTCGTCGGCCAAATGCTCATTTGGCTGATAGCTAATTTTCCCTATCTTCCTAAATGTCCTCTCACACATGAGCCAAACACGCATATGTGGTGAATGCAGAAGACGGCAGAAAGCTGCTGTCAGACACCTGCCAGCAGCTTATCTCCCTGCTAACAAAAATGTTAGAAGATTGAATTTTTTATTGTTTTATTCCTCCGCCTAGACAGTTAATAGTATTATTTACAGGTTATTTTATGAATGATGAAGGGGCACACCCCCGAAACGCGTATGGGCTACACCTTACACCGGCATGCTGGCAAAGAGTCTTCCTTAGACTTGAACTAAACCTTGGAAACCATAGAACACACTTGGACGACGCCTGGTCCTATGGAACATTTTATTCGCTGATGATAAAAAGCACAGTCAGCCGACATCCATTAGACCACCACAACCGGCGTCTAGAGGAGTGGATCGACCAGTTTAAAGGTAACAGCGCAACAGCAATTGCGAATGGTTGGGACGCCACCATGAAAGCTTATTGCATTTAAACCTACTGGTCTTATTGTTATACTCACTGACATTGAAAGCTTATAACGGAATCACGCACATTCGAATATCCTTTGAAGTCTGGATCATTCATAAAACCATTTGTGCTGCCACTATTTAAGTGGATGCAGAACCAGTTTGCGGTTTCTGGTTGAATACTATAGCGGTACCGCTTGGACTAACATTTGATGCGCTTATATCATATTGCTGCTTACTCACATTGTGACATATTTATGACTGCTTATGTGAATTTATATTGATGTTCGTTAGATATATACTGCTTTTATATACCGATTTTATATATATTAAATAAATATCTCGGTTGTGACATCATATATAGAGTGCCTGGTCTATCTTGTTTTACAGGTTATTTTATGTTCTTTTAGATACTTTGTTAACTCTTTTCTCCCTTACGATCCAGACTAGTCTCAGCATAGTCGTTGCGTACAGTGATGTGTTGCATATTTCTTTGTCTTCATTATTGGCTATGTAATGTTGACCTATTAAAATAGAATGCAAAATCCCTGATCCTTATCTACTCATCAGCCATTGGGGGAGAGTCAGAAGACCCCATACACATTAGATTGATAGCCAATACACGTCTAATGTGCATGGCCAGATTAAAGGTGGCCAAACTGGCCATACATTTGAGCAGGGGCGTACCTAGAGCATTTGGCACCCGGGGCGAACCCTTTGTTTGGCACCATGCACAAACTTTTTTCAATGTTTTCAATAATATTTATTACAAATTTGTAAGCTCTATACCCCCTTAATAAAACCCCTTAACCTCCCTTAATAAAGTAAAACCCTGCACCCTCCTTAATAAAATAAACCCCTGCACACCCCCTTAACGAAATAAACCCATTAACCCCCCCTTAATAAAATAAACCCCTGCACACCCCTTAACAAAATAAAACCCCTTAATAAAATAAACCTCTGCACACCCCCTTAACGAAATAAACCCATTAACCCCCCTTAATAAAACCCATTAACCACCCCTTAATAGACCCCTTAACCCTTCCTTAATAAAATAAAAACCTGCACCCCCTTAAAAAAATCACTTTCCATCTGCACCAAAAAGAAAAAAAATCCAAATCCCCATCAATAAAATGAACAAATCCTGCACCCCCCCTTAATTACACCCTCTCTTCTCCCCTTAATTACACCCCCTCCCTTAATAACACCCCCCCTTAATTACACCCCCTCCCTCCCCACCTTAATTACACCCCCCCTTAATTACACACACCCCCCCTTAATTACACCCCCTCTCTTCTCCCCTTAATTACACCCCCTCCCTTAATTACACGTCACCTCCTCCCTTAATTACACCCCCTCCCTCCCCACCTTAATTACACACTCGACTCCCCCCCTTAATGACAGAACTTGAAGCCGGCGCCTGGCGGAGTCGCGTCGCGGTGCAGTAGTGGATGGAGGAGGGGTGACTCCGTCATGGCACCCCCCTTGTGAGTGGCACCCGGGGCGGGCCGCCCCCCCCTTGGTACGCCACTGCATTTGAGATAAAGTTAGCTGATTGTAGTGGGATTGGTTGGCAATCTGTATGTGGGTCTTCTGTCTTCTGAAAGACAGCCGAAAGCAGTGACAGCCGAAAAGGTCTGCAAATACAGAGACAGCTCTAATACAGACCATACACATCTGCTACAGCCCCCATAAATATATGCAGGACAACAATTACAACAATATTCTCACTATAAATGTCCCCAGGTATATCACCTTGTGCCCTACACTTATGTCCCACTGTGATGCCTGTGACAGCAGGAGAATATAGCACTAGCAGAGACTGGGTCTCCCTGCAGTTTTGCTGCCATCTGCTGGTGGCATTATTTTATAAATTGGATCCACACAGTAGGTGTATTTATGTATAGCAGTATGTTTTCTGTGAGAAAACTGTTTCCTGTACATAACCAATGTCGGAATGGGGGTCCTTGGGGTCAACAGAATAAATGATTCTGATGGCATACCTATGATCTTTAGGCTGACGTGGGACAGAATCTCCGCCAGATATACCTACTCACCTACTGTGTCCTTCCTCCATACCTTGTAGCTTGTAAGCCCTCACTAGCAGGGCCTTCTCTCCTTCTGTACCAGTTTGTAACTCGTCTTGTTCATGCTTAGAGCAATTGTCTGTATTATGTACAGGGAGTGCAGAATTATTAGGCAAATGAGTATTTTGACCACATCATCCTCTTTATGCATGTTGTCTTACTCCAAGCTGTATAGGCTCGAAAGCCTACTACCAATTAAGCATATTAGGTGATGTGCATCTCTGTAATGAGAAGGGGTGTGGTCTAATGACATCAACACCCTATATTAGGTGTGCATAATTATTAGGCAACTTCTTTTCCTTTGGCAAAATGGGTCAAAAGAAGGACTTGACAGGCTCAGAAAAGTCAAAAATAGTGAGATATCTTGCAGAGGGATGCAGCACTCTTAAAATTGCAAAGCTTCTGAAGCGTGATCATCGAACAATCAAGCGTTTCATTCAAAATAGTCAACAGGGTCGCAAGAAGCGTGTGGAAAAACCAAGGCGCAAAATAACTGCCCATGAACTGAGAAAAGTCAAGCGTGCAGCTGCCAAGATGCCACTTGCCACCAGTTTGGCCATATTTCAGAGCTGCAACATCACTGGAGTGCCCAAAAGCACAAGGTGTGCAATACTCAGAGACATGGCCAAGGTAAGAAAGGCTGAAAGACGACCACCACTGAACAAGACACACAAGCTGAAACGTCAAGACTGATTTTTCTAAGGTTTTATGGACTGATGAAATGAGAGTGAGTCTTGATGGGCCAGATGGATGGGCCCGTGGCTGGATTGGTAAAGGGCAGAGAGCTCCAGTCCGACTCAGACGCCAGCAAGGTGGAGGTGGAGTACTGGTTTGGGCTGGTATCATCAAAGATGACCTTGTGGGGCCTTTTCGGGTTGAGGATGGAGTCAAGCTCAACTCCCAGTCCTACTGCCAGTTTCTGGAAGACACCTTCTTCAAGCAGTGGTACAGGAAGAAGTCTGCATCCTTCAAGAAAAACATGATTTTCATGCAGGACAATGCTCTATCACACGCGTCCAAGTACTCCACAGCGTGGCTGGCAAGAAAGGGTATAAAAAAAGAAAATCTAATGACATGGCCTCCTTGTTCACCTGATCTGAACCCCATTGAGAACCTGTGGTCCATCATCAAATGTGAGATTTACAAGGAGGGAAAACAGTACACCTCTCTGAACAGTGTCTGGGAGGCTGTGGTTGCTGCTGCACGCAATGTTGATGGTGAACAGATCAAAACACTGACAGAATCCATGGATGGCAGGCTTTTGAGTTTCCTTGCAAAGAAAGGTGGCTATATTGGTCACTGATTTGTTTTTGTTTTGATTTTGAATGTCAGAAATGTATATTTGTGAATGTTGAGATGTTATATTGGTTTCACTGGTAAAAAGAAATAATTGAAATGGGTATATATTTGTTTTTTGTTAAGTTGCCTAATAATTATGCACAGTAATAGTCACCTGCACACACAGATATCCCCCTAAAATAGCTAAAACTAAAAACAAACTAAAAACTACTTCCAAAAATATTCAGCTTTGATATTAATGAGTTTTTTGGGTTCATTGAGAACATGGTTGTTGTTCAATAATAAAATTAATCCTCAAAAATACAACTTGCCTAATAATTCTGCACTCCCTGTATGTATACCCCTTTTCATATGTACAGCGCCATGGAATAAATTGCACTTAAATGATAAATAATAATAATATACGCCACAAAAGTGGTGTATATCTGATTAACAATGACCCCCATAGTGTGGCAGAAAACTCATATTCCTTCCGTTCTACACTCCTTGACAATTTTCTTTCTGTTGCGCCCAGGAGATTGAGTGTATGTACCGTTGATGCAGACAACATAGAATTCTAGTTAGTTTCAGTGTTTCTTTGTCATTCAGTTCTCAGTTTGTGGCAATATATGTGTAGCAAGCCAAGAGGAGGAGAGAGGAGAGGTCATGAGTAATAGTATCAAGAATGGTGGTTGTGGTTGTTACTCACTCTTAATCTTGCCTGAGATATGCAGTGATGGGAAGTGTGCACCTTTCTTTCCCTCTGGGCACACCCTGGATGGTGACAGATTGTGAGGTGCAAGGCAGGGTTCCATTCAGCTGTGCAGGAGGCAATGATGAGGCAGTTGTGGAGTAGAAGAGTTATTCTACTGAAGATTCAAATTCAAGTCCATCAGTCACAGTATGCGTAGACTGGCAGATGTTACACAAGAAGAATGTTAAACAAAAAGAAGAATCCAACATTAACATGTGTCTTTTTTTTAAACCTATGTAGTCATTCAACAAAAAGGTGCCCGCAGTTGGCATAAAATGCTTTAAATCAGTCCTTTGACCTTCCATAATCTCTAGTTTAAGGCTCCCCTACAAGAATGGCAACCCCATTCCCCAAAGCAGCGTTCTTTACAGTTGCCCTAGCAGAATTAGACACAGAGCCACCATCAAACTGTCCTAGATTGTGAGCAGGGCTGGATGCTACCACTAGACGGGTTGAGGGGTCAGAGCCTCACCACACACTTGCCTTTACTACATATTGGTGAGTGTTCCTGTCAGGCTGCTCAGCCATGATAGCATATCATAGACAGGATCACCCCCCTCCCCCAATGCAGCTCTACCAGTAGAGACAACCATTGCTGCTCACATTCTAGCACAGATTGCAGACAGCCATTTAAATCATTCCCAGATAGCCCTGTTAGCAGAGCACCTTCTGTACATACAAATATTCAAAATGTGCCTGTATAAATTTAAGCAGACAGTAATTGGTCACTCACATGTAAATTCTTTATGATATCACTAGAGAAGAGTGAATCAATTCTAATATTCTATAATTCAATCAGAATTTTCCAAAATTTTGTGGGATTCGAATCAAGAGAGAGACAGTTTTCCAGGCAATTGGGACACTTTTGTGTCACGAGTTGGAGGTCCCAGGAGAGACCACCGCGTCGTCAAGCAATAAACGGAAATCAGGTACAGACACATAGGAGTTTATTGCACAAACAGAAACATAGAAAGCAGCACAGATAAAACATGAGCTCTATGTACCGTCAGCACAGTGGGAGAAAACCCCCACTGCGCCACTGTCTAGTAATACTCCAGAGGGGCGTAACTAAGCAACTCCTGGTTTTCACTAGAGCCCTAGATGGTAGGGTTAGACTTAGCCGCAGGAAGTTGCCAGGGTCCACTCTGGAGCGTGACCTAGACAGTGACAGCAGGAGCGAATGGACAACAGGTACCAGAAGGTACCGACGGCACATAGGCAAACATAACAGACAGGTAAATACAAAACAGGGCAAATAATAACACAAGCAGGAGTTCATGCAAGGGAGCAGGAGTGGCAATGAGCAGAGAAGGACTTGCTCCACCAGTAGTAAACTGCATGGCCTTGTCATGCCACTCTGCTGCAAAGGCTTGCTGAACACAGACATATGAATACAAAACAGGGCAACTAATAATACAAACAGGAGTTCACGCAAGGGAGCAGGAGTGGCAATGAGCAGAGAAGGACTTGCTCCACCAGTAGTAAACTGCATGGCCTTGTCATGCCACTCTGCTGCAAAGGCTTGCTGAACACAGACATCAGAATAAACACAAAGTAACTAAAACATAACAGGCAGATCAGATATCAGAAAGACAGGAAAGAGGACATCAGAGAACGTAAATGAACAAGTAGGAAAACCCACAGAGCACAGGCAGACAGACACGGATCCCATGGGTCAGCAGCATGGGAGGGAGAGTGCAAACCAGGAGCAGGACAAGACAACACACACCAGGAGAGCTGACACAGAACTGAGGAAACCTCAGCCTTATATACAGGTTCCATGGGTGCAGCAGAGAGACCACACCTATGGAGCAGACAGAGGATTAACTCCTAATAGGAATACAGGGGAGTTAACCCATACAGAACCACAAATAATACAGAGGAACGGAGCTGCAGCGAGAGCATAGACAGAAGGTCACAGCCAGCGGTAATGACTGTGACATTTTGATTTGGGTTAAATTTCCTTTAACACCAAATCGGTTGGCCGATTTGTCTGAATCAGATCTGAATGGAATTTTAAGAAGTCTGCTCATCTGTAGTTAGCATGGGGAGGATTTCTATCTGCCATAGATATCTGTGAGATGTTCATTATCTCTATATAATCAGCACTTTCTGATATCAATAAACTCATACAGAACATTGAAATATAGCCATTCACATGTCAACAGAATAACTGGATAAATATTTGGTACAAAGCTTCTAAGGGTACCATAGTCATTGCCAGATTTGTTCACGGTGTAATGTTAATTCACTCTGATTAGGGCTGTTTACTTATATTTTATCAACTTGGAAGTCGAGGGTAGAGGATTTACTGTCAACTTCTTTAAGCTTGGGGCAGAAGCCTTTTTCACCTTACAAGTTCAGGATTTTCTCTATTTTTTATGACAAGTACTGTAATAATGATGCAGTTACGAAAGATTACATTCACATTAGATAGCTTTACTAAGCTCAGTGGAACAGCCAGCTAAAGGGTATGAGGAGTGATGAAGCCTATAATTCACCGCAGTGGTCCTGGCACATTGCTGACTTGTAATTAGCAAGAATGGGTAGAGTGCCAACAATCGTTAATATCAAGACGATAAAAAGTTACAAATGCCTGCATTATACCAAGTGATACAAGGATACCACCGGATTTCAAATGCTTTTGGCTTCATATAATAACTGCATAGAGAGATCAGTGGCTTCCCACACTGTTTCCTTCCTATGATAAAGCGCCAGTTCTTTTTGTCACATGTTCCAGAAATAGGTCAATATATGCAAAACAAGCAGAGAATGAATGGCACTGAGAAAAAGCCCCCTGCTATCCATGACATGTGTAGACAATTATAATTTGGTTGATTCATTGTGCAGCAAATTCGCTGGAGATTTATATGGAAATGATATTGTGGGATTTGAGGAAAAGTTGAAGATATGTGTATTATTAAATACTTTATAATCATTAGTTGCTTTTTTTAATTTTGAAAAGGAATATATTTGTGTTAAGTTCTTTTCTTATAGCTTGAATATTGTTTTATATGACCAGTACTGTAGATTTTGTTTATTAATATTAATGTACTTAACTAACAGTAACTACCGGTATTTCACTCAAATGCAAACTATGTTCTAACCAACTTAAAAATGGCCGTATTTTATTGGTAGATCATCCACAGAGGCAGGACATCCAATGATACAGGCTCCCAAGTGCTGCCACTACTTGCTGTGACATTAGCTTAGCAGAAAGAAATGGAAAAAAGCTGCGTGTTTTTAAACTGTAGCAAATCCTTTAAGTAATTGCTCAGCCTTTTAACCATACCTATGTAGCAAAACTAGGAAAATAGCTAAGCCAGTCTCACATCTCACAATTAGCTCTTTCAGAACAAAAGCCCTTTAGCAGAGCAAAGCAGCTAGAATCCATTTTTCTAGTTAAGACGCCTCAGTGGAACATGGGAAGAGCAGGTACACAAAAGGGAATAGGGAAGGCTGTCAATCACTGGTAAGGACCACCCACTGGACTCCTAAAGCAATAATGATTAGTGATTACAATTTATTAGTTGCAAATTATACCAATTTTTCCAACAAAAAAATATATCTATATACAGTCAGGTTCATAAATATTGGAACATTGACGCAATTCTTTTTTGGCTCTATACACCACCACAATGGATTTGAAATGAAACAAACAAGATGTGCTTTAACTGCGGACTTGTGGTGAACCCTCTGTATTCCCTCTGGTGAAGTCTTCTCTTGATTGTTGAATATGACACACATTCACCTACCTCCTGGAGAGTGTTCTTGATCTGGACAACTGTTGTGAAGGGTGTTTTCTTCACCAGGGAAACAATTCTTTGTTCATCCACCACAGTTGTTTTCCGTTGTCTTCCAGGTTTTTTGGTGTTGCTGAGCTCACTGGTGCGTTCCTTCTTTTTAAGAATGTTCCAAACAGTTGTTTTGGCCATGCCTAATGTTTTTGCTATCTCTATGATGTGTTTGTTTTGTTTTTTCACCCTAATGATGGCTTGCTTCACTGATAGTGACAGCTCTTTAGATCTCATCTTGAGAGTTGACAGCAACAGATTCCAAATGCAAATAGCACACTTGAAATGAACTCTGGACCTTTTATCTGCTCATTGTAATTGGGATAATGAGGGAATAACACACACCTGGCCATGGAGCAGCTGAGAAGCCAATTGTCCCATTACTTTTGGCCCCTTAACAAGTGGGAGGCACATATGCAAACTGTTGTAATTCCTGCACTGTTCACGTGATTTGGATGTAAATACCCTCAAATTAAAGCTGACAGTCTGCAGTTAAAGCACATCTTGTTCGTTTCATTTCAAATCCATTGTGGTGGTGTATAGAGCCAAAAATGTTAGAATTGTGTCGCTGTCCCAATATTTATGGACCTGACTGTATATACCCTGTATATATATATATGCTCAGCTTCTCTTGCTCAATAATATGCTGGCCATGGTCAGAACTGTAATAACTGTTATTTGTTACTTTGCTAGTATGCCTAATTCGATCTTTCTATCTATTAATCTATTTTCTGTGAAAATGGTAGAGATTTGGGGTTAGATAATTGGACAGAAGCATGCAGGTCATACTACTATGAATGTAGGGTTCATGCACACTGTGAAAAGAGCATTCACAATTATAAATATGGCCTGAAGCTAAATACTTACAGTGGAACTGTATTTTCAATAAACTTCTGATATGTCATAGGGACATATCAAAAGATTAGATCAGTGGAGGTCTGAGTGCTGAAACCCCCACGATCTCTAAAATGAGGAGAAAGGAGCATGTTCTCTCTCCTCACTGCAGAACAATAACTGAGACAGACTCAATAGAAAGTCTATGGGCTCGTCTCGCTCCCGTCTTGTGCAGCGAAGAGAGAGAGCGTGCTAAGCAAAAGCTTCTCTCCCCTCATTCTGGAGATCATGGGGGTCTCAGCGCTCAGACACCCACTAATATAATACGTTGATATGTCCCTATAACATATGAAAAGTTTAATGAAAATACAGTGTAGGGCTGCAGTAAATTATTATTTTAGTAATCGAGTATTCTACCGATTATTTTTATGATTAATCGAGTACTCTAATAAGAAAAAATGAATTAATAGACTGTTTTCCTTTATAAATACTCATTAGACCGCCTGCCATCCGTCCCCAACATCCTTCGTTCCCCCCTGTGCGATCAGCCCAAGTGTATCAGTTCCCGCCAGTGCAATCAGCTCCACTATCCCCCAGTGCCATTAGCTCTGTTCCCCCAGTGCCTTCAGCTCTCCCCCACCCCAGTGTCTTCAGCTCCATTCCCCCAGTGCCATCAGCTCTCCCCCACCCCAGTGCCATCAGCTCCTCTCCCCCAGTGCCTTCAACTCTTCCCCACCCCAGTGCCTTCAGCTCTCCCCCACCCCAGTCCCATCAGCTCCACTCCCCCAGTGCCTACAACTCTCCCCCTCCAATGCCATCATCTCCCCCATGTCATCAGTTGCTCCCCCTCCCACTGCCATCAGCTCCTCCCCCAATGCCACCAGCTCCCCCACTGCCATCAGTTCTCACACTCCCCTTTCCTAGCCATCAGTGCCCAGCCGCAGCACCAGTGAACTAACATGTCCTGACGATGTGTGTATGTCAGGATCTAAAGCAGCGTTGTGCGAGCAGGCGGGTGACCACAGAGCGTAAGTAATAGCAAGCTCTTCACTCACATTCTGTGGTCACATGGCACAAATGAATCATCGGATTTTTTTGTGTTGAGTTAATCGATTAATTCGAGTAATCCTTTCAGCCCTAATACAGTGGCACTTTAAAGAATTCTTACCAATTTTTCCTAAATGCTCATAAGTACATGAAGTGCCTCTAGCAGCTTCCAGTGGTGTTTCTCTCAGCTCCTCGCTGATTAGAAGGTTCCCGGGTGCTGGTCCATGGCCCGTATAAACAATACCGAAATGCTTGTCATCCATTGCAACCAAGATAGTGGTGGTCACGTGATTTACTCAAGTGACCATATTTCTGGCTGTCACCGGCTGCATCCTCTTCTGAGCATTCGCAGAACATTACCTGAACCAATCCAGCACCTGTGCAGATGAGGAATCAGCTGGGGACAGCCAAGAAAGCAGTCACCGAAACCATTATTGATGCCATGGATGGGGTGGAAGTGGCTCAGTACTTTACATGGGCAATGGACCAGCAATTGGGAGCTTTAACCATCAATGAGTTGAGAGAAATGCTGCTGTACAACTGCTAAATGTACTTCACGCACTTTAGGAGCATTTAGGTAAAATTGGTAAGAATTGGCCAATGCCTTTAATATAGAAACTATACCCTATTCATGTTTTAGTTTTGAATTTATTATATGTTTTCCATGTAAATGCAATCATTGGACATTGGAAACATATCTTCGTACAGAGTATATGCATTCAGCAAATCACAGTCATTCCACATGTAATGGAAAAGGTCATATTTTAAGGAAAACTGCCAGATAAACAGTACACTAAATGTAAACAGCAGAGAAACAAATCCAACGAGACACATACCAGCAGATGAACATTAATATGAGCAAGCTCAACAAAAGAGATTATGTGTGGCAGAAGGGACCAAGAATTGACTATGCAAAAGCCACAGAGAGAGAAAAATATTTATCAGTGTCACAATGCATTAAGACAGCGTAATAGATGATATTTCATGTGTTGAGCAGAGTGTCTACGCAAGCTTTTTTCATACTTTTTAGGGGGGGTGCCACCATGAACAGCCTTTTTCAGCATTTGTGCTGGTTCTGGACTAGCGCTCCTATACGCTGAATTAATCTGTTCAAAATTCAACAATTATTTTAACTACAAAACACCAAGTTCCTTCCATCACATCTGGATTAGCAATGCAGTGCCAGCATTTGGAGCCCTCAAGAGGTTTTTGGATAGAACAAATTGCTCCATAAAAGATTGTATTGCTTTTCCTGCATGTATTCAAAAAAAAGGACAAAATATGCTTTGTTGATCGCTCGATGGACAAAAAGACGCCAGACAATGTAAATCTATGCGTTATTGACATCTGCCTAGGCCTAGTTGAGTGTTTAGAATGTATAATTAGAGCCTTTTATTCACATAGCGATACAGGCATTTCATTCTCTGCCTGGTCACTCCTCTGCCCATTTTAGACGGGTGCTCAATCATTTGCTATATGCATGAGCAGTCACCAGAGCAATGTATGCACATGTGCTTGTAGAAGGTAATGTTTTATTATAGGGATTTCCATTATCTATAAAAGCCTCTTTGCTTCAGACCAATGGACATATTATGCTATTTCAGTGTATTAATAGTTATTGTGCTTCACAAGAAAAGACAGGAAAAAATAGCTCAATTTAGATCAAATATCTCAAGAGAGAAAGGAGGGGGCATTTGAGTGTGTTCTGAAACTGAAGATAACCGGTGTATTACATAGGAGGAAACATATTCTTCGTCTTGGGAGTAGGATTGTGCTCTGTAATTGGATTGTATTCTAAGAGACATTAAAATACTGGTAGAGGTTCGGCGTTGTAAAAGAGGGGTTTTATATCACAATTATCCTTTGAAACGCGTTGATTTCCTTGAACCACGTTATGATTTATGAATGTGTGACAATGGCTTTATCTGGTTTGAGCATTCTTACACTATAATATAATATTGATCTTTATTTGTATATCTCTCATATATACTACAGCAATTTATAAGTGTGGAAGTAACAAACAAGTAAATTGACATGTAGTTAAAACACACAAATAGAGACAAAGTCCCTGATAAGTTTTATGGAGCTTAGAGGGGTTATCCAAAGTACAAAACATGCCCCACCATGCCCAGGGCCATCATATACATTATACTTACCCTGCTCTCTGGCACCTGCGTTACTCCTGATCCCCGCACGGCCGCCGCTGCGTCTCCTCATCGCACGGATCAAAACATCCGGCGATGGGAGGAGCAGCCAATAGTGGTTTCCCTAGCAAGGCTAGTCCCCGTCACGGCCTGCTATTGTCTGACCCACCCCCCGTCGCCGGATGTTTTGACCCGAATGATGTGGAGATGCATCGGCGGCCGAGTGGGGATCAAAAGCGATGAGGATGTTGGGGAGTGGAGTAAGTAAAATCTATATTAGGGGCCTGGGCATTGGGGGTCATGTTTTACCCTTTGGATAACCCTTTTAAAGGAGTTAACCAAAAGAGCATGTAGACAAAGTTAATACTAGGCATTTACTAATATATTGTGATTGTCCATTTTGCCTGCTTTGTTGGCTTGATAAATTTTTCCATACACTGCTTGTCTACAGGGGTCACAGCCACTGCTGCAGCGCAGATACAATGTGGCAGGGACAGGAGCAGCCTAGTTACAGTATACATATCATATTAAATCAGCAGCGGCAGGCAGCCCTTAGCTTTCTGCTGGCAAGCACTGCTGCCCAGTGGCGTAGCGTGGGGTGGGCCATTGGTGACATGTGGGGGGCAGCGGCAGGGCACAGGGAGATGAGTGCTTCCATTGTGGAAGCGCTCCTCTCCATAGTAATCTGTATCGCCATCCTCAGTACAGCATTACAGATGGATGCTGCGGGGCAGGGGAGAGACGTCTCACTTCCCCCTTCCTCTATCAGAGGCCGGTGCAGGCCGTGCAATGACGTCATCGCGCCGCCTGAGCCGTACAGCGCGGGACACAGGCCGGAAGAGGCCTGCATCGCATCACTGCCAGCCTGATGGAGGTAAGTATATGTGTTTATTTTTTTATATAGTACAATGCAGGAGAGGAGCGCTGTGGGGGCACTTGTTACTGGCACATGATTGGGGGGCACTTCTTACTGGCACATGATTGGGGGGCATCTATGGGGGCACTTCTTAATGGCATATGATTGGGGGCATCTATGGGGGGCATTTCTTACTGGCACATTATTGGGGGGCACTATGGGGGGACTTTTTCTGGCACATTATTGGGTGGCTCTATGGGGGCATTTATTACTGGCATATTATTGGGGAGCACTATGGGGGCATCTACTGAGGCCACAAAGAAGGGGTATTTTATATGGGGGGCACTATGGGGGAAGGGGGAGAGGAGCACTATGGGGGCTTCTACTGAGGTCACAAAGATGGGGTATTTTATATGGGGGGCTCTGTATAGGGGCATTTTATACTGGGACACATTATGGTGGGTACTATGGGGAAGGAGGGAGAGGAGTACTATATCTATATCTATGGAGGGACATTGAGAAGGGGTATTTTATACTTGCAAATTATGGGGGACACTGAGGGAATCTACTGGGGCACTATATATGGGGCATTTTATACTGGTACATTATGGGGTGCAGTAGGAGGAAGGCAGGAGAGGAGCACTATGTGTGCATTTACTGGGGGCACTATATAGGGGTATTTTATACTGGCACATTATGGGGGCACTATGGGGACATTAGCTCAACTGGGGGCATTAAAAGGGGGTATTTTTTGCACTGGCACACAATTTAAGGGGGCATTTTTGTACTGTCACATTATAAGGAGAATTATTACTACTGGGGGGGCATTATGGTGGGCTTTATTACTACTTGGGGTCTATGGAGAACATGATTACTAGTATGGGCACTATGGGAGCATTATTACTTCTGAGGCACAGTGTGGACATGTTGGGGGCACTGTGGATTTTACCATTTTCTATGTGGAAAGTCAAAGGAAGGACAATAGCCATTATTCTAGGCTTTAGGCGCCTTTGTATCAAGGTGAAGGATTTATTAGCTTCCTCACCGTTACTTCAAGGACAGACAGGCCTCACTTGTGTGTAGAAGATAAGGACATGAACCACCTTTACTGAGATTAGAACAAGGCAAAGAGCTGACTACTAGTGAGTACACAATCTCCTACCATAGCCTGAGATATAACCACATATACAGCCTGTTACCTGGATTTACCACATCCAACCTCCATATTCATAAGAGACTGCTTATATCTGGATGTAAATTGCTGTCAAGACCCTGTTTACAGTAAAGTTCTTGGTTGGATTCGAACTCTGTCTCATTCTTCCATCTCCATACTACAACTACTCTCATCATTTTGCACGACCAAGTTGCTGGCATCACGACATTACCTAATTCAGGGGCCCAGCCGCACAAGCATCCAGAAAATCCAACCACCATCAAGGGCACCTCGATCACCACCTGGCCGGTGTCCCCTGTAATAGAGCGTGCCCCGGAGAATTTGGTGCTGTTTTCCCCTTCACTGCACTGCTGGCCCAGGGAGGCGTCTGCTAACCGTTAGTACCGATGAACTGTTGCGACCATCGACCCACCATGAACCTAACGCGTTCTCCCCTGTGGAACGGCACGCTGCACAAGCAATCCAAAAATCGTATGTACTCCCAAAAAAAAAAAATGGTAACACAAAAAGATATTTTCTTTTCATAAATGTTTTCACTATGTAAAACTTAAACGGATTGTCTTATCTCAGACAATGGGGGCATATGGCTTGTCTTATATATGTGGGTCCCACCTATATCAGTAACAGAGCCCCGCAAGGTGGTGGATGGAGGACTCAGGTCTGGCCACCACCAAGCAGTCTCCCTATAGAAGTTAATGGAAGTGCACTGCTCATGAACGGCCACCGCTCCCATTCACTTCTATGGGCCCGACGGAAATAGCCGAGCCAGCACACACTATTTGTGGTGGCCCCATAGAAAATAAATGGAAGTATGCATATTAAGTATCGTCGCATCCGTGTCAACCTGGTCTATAAAAATATCAGATGATCTAACCTGTCAGATGAATGTTGTAAATAACAAAAAACAAAAACGGTGCCAAAACAGCTATTTCTTGTTATCTTGCCTCACAAAAAGTGTAATATAGAGCAACCAAAAATCATATGTACCCTAAACTAGTACCAACAATACTGCCACCCTATCCCGTAGTTTCTTAAATGGGGCCACTTTTTTGGAGTTTCTACTCTAGGGGTGCATCAGGGGGGCTTCAAATGGGACATGGTGTCAAAAAAACCAGTCCAGCAAAATCTGCCTTCCAAAAACCGTATGGCATTCCTTTCCTTCTGCGCCCTGCCGTGTGCCCGTACAATAGTTTACTACCACATATGGGGTGTTTCTGTAAACTACAGAATCAGGGCCATAAATATTGAGTTTGGTTTGGCTGTTAACCCTTGCTTTGTAACTGGAAAAAAATTATTAAAATGGAAAATCTGCCAAAAAAGTGAAATTTTGAAATTGTATCTCTATTTTCCATTAATTCTTGTGGAACACCTAAAGGGTTAACGACGTTTGTAAAATCAGTTTTGAATACCTTAAGGGGTGTAGTTTCTTAGATGGGGTCACTTTTATGGAGTTTTTACTCTACGGTGGCATCAGGGGGGCTTCAAATGGGACATGGTGTAAAAAAAAAACAGTCCAGCAAAATCTGCCTTCCAAAAACCGTATGGCATTCCTTTCCTTCTGCGCCCTGCCGTGTGTCCGTACAGTAGTTTACGACCACATATGGGGTGTTTCTGTAAACTAAAGAGTCAGGGCCATAAATATTGAGTTTGGTTCGGCTGTTAACCCTTGCTTTGTAACTGTAAAAAAAATTATTAAAATGGAAAATCGCCCAAAAAAGTAAAATTTTGAAATTGTATCTCTATTTTCCATTAATTCTTGTGGAACACCTAAAGGGTTAACAAAGTTTGTAAAATCAGTTTTGAATACCTTGAGGGGGGAAGTTTATAGAATGGGGTCATTTTTGGGTGGTTTTTATTATGCAAGCTTCACAAAGTGACTTCAGACCTGAACTGGTCCCTAAAAATTGGGTTTTTGAAAATTTCTGAAAAATTTCAAGATTTGCTTCTAAACTTCTAACCCTTGTAACATCCCCAAAAAATAAAATATCATTCCCAAAATGATCCAAACATGAAGTAGACATATGGGGAATGTAAAGTAATAACTATTTTTGGAGGTATTACTATGTATTATACAAGTAGAGAAATTGACACTTGGAAATTTGCATTTTTTTTTATTTTTTGGTAAATTTGGTATTTTTTTAAAAATGAAAATGATTTTTTTTTTTACTTCATTTTACCAGTGTCATGAAGTACAATATGTGACGAAAAAACAATCTCAGAATGGCCTGGATAAGTCAAAGCGTTTTAAAGTTATCAGCACTTAAAGTGACACTGGTCAGATTTGCAAAGTCCTTAAGGGGTTAAAGATGCTTGCCAGGAGTACAATATTGTTGGCCTATCCTCAGAATAGGTCATCAATATCTAATTGGTGGGGGTCTGACTCCTGCCACACCTACCAATTAGCTGTTTGAAGAGGCCGGCGATCAATAGCTACGGTCAGCAATATGAGTTCTATTCATCAGCCTTAGGCCTCCTGCACACGAACGTGTGCTGCCCGTTGCTATATTGCGGACCGCATGTCCGGATCCGCAATACACGGGCACTGTTCCTTGGGCATTCCACAGATGCGGACCCATTCACTTCAATATGTCCGTAAATCCGGAGATGCAGAATGGTGCGGAACGGAAGCACGGAACGAAACCCTACAGAAGCTTCCATGGGGTTTTGTCCCATACTTCTGTTCCACAAAAAGATAGAACATGTCCTATATTTTTGCGGAATGGGCGGATCGCGGACCCATTAAAGTGAATATGTCCGCAATCCGCTGCGGCTGCCCCACGGTCGGTGTTTGTGCATTACGGCCCGTAGCACTGTCACCAGGCGCACACGTTAGTGTGCAGGAGGCATTAGCCGGAGGTGTGTGAAAATCCTCATGGATTCATTTTGCCTCATTCATTTTGACAAATGTGATTTTTTTTTGGCTTTGTACAATAGCGGAGGACAAGTTTGTCCATGTTGGTGTGACAACACAACCAGCCATGCTGAAACCCTCTCGAGATGACACTGGAGGATGGACAAGACAGTACAGTGAGAGCCAACTGGGCCAGTTCCAGTCACTGTTCCAATCTGTCAGCCAAGAAGTCTATGGAGTCAGGGAACACGGTATGTTCTGTCTTCATACACGTTCACACAGTGTGCAGTCTGACATTAAGTATAAACCATTCCTGTCTTCCAAATAAGAGGACTGTTCGTTGTAGTCTAACTTGTTTATTGGTCAACAGGTTGTACATATGTGATTGATCGATTATATACGATTGAACGATTGGTAAAACAGGATTGTTTGATTGGTAAAACTACAAGAATACAAATAGCAAGTATAAGTATAAGGTATAGATAGCATGTACTATAACAATTGCATTAACACTGAAGCACATGGTAAAATGGCTGCCTGTACATAAGATTACATGTCTAGCTAACAGTAGTAACAACTCCCTGAGTAACAATTACAACTAGCTGAACAGCTCTGGAACACACAATATCCCTGAAACAAAGGTAGATCTCTCACCAGATATGCTTTTACAAGGATGGTGGAGTTTTAGAAGGAGATATGCAAAAGGACAGCTCTGCTGATGTGTCCTGGAGACTGGAGGCTTCTCTTTCCGATGATGCTTTGCACTCCCACAATGCTGTGCACCACCCACAATATAGTAGACTTTGTAACAGGAAAAACAAAGTGTAATACAACTTAACACCGCTATATGGTGCTATAACCACATTAAACACTTCATAATTACCAAGGCTCTGGCAGAATGAACTAGAATAATTTTCTAACCCTGCTGGGCAGAATAAGGTATGTGACGGGGAAAGGCCATCATTTAGAAAACGAGACTATTTGAAACAATTTTTAGAAAAAAAAAAGACACCTGGCCAAAAGTAAAACAGATAGCATAGAAAAGAATTACATTTTAATGAAGGTGCAGAACTGCGCCACTACAGAGACCTGGCGAAAAGTACGATTGACGGCATAATGAAAAATAAAATTTTGGGAAAGTAAGGGAACTGCACCACTACAGAGACATAGCATAAAGTAAGTAAAGGCAACCTGAGCATAAACATAAATGTACACAGAAATAGAGGAAAAGCGCCATCTGGAGGTCTTTTGGTGTTTTAAATGCAGCATCCATGCATTAATAGTGAATATTTTGTGGATACTATTGGACACATTATTGTTTTTAGGTGAAATTTCTATTTTCTGCCAGTAGCTTCTATAGGCAAGGGTCTTGCCACGTGGGTTACATATAAGGACCAGGATTGCATGTTTTAATTATTATTATTTTTTTTATTATGTTCCACTGTATGTCATATTAATTACATCTAATTACATTACACTGTTGTACCATTAGTTGCTTTTCCTAACCATTGGTTGGTTTCTGGTATTTTATTTTATTATTTTTTAGTTTTCTGACTTTATTGTGAGTATAAATCACACCTGGTAAGACCATTGTTGTTATAGTGAGTGGCCACTCACTATAATATTTATCGATAATTACCACAACTAAGTGGTACAGCTGCAACTGCACTGCCAGAAACTTGGCTAGGTTGGAGTTCAGCTTGCTCACAATCAGATTGATGAGTGCGTAGAGTTGTTTTCTGGCCACACATTCCATTATCGATAACTGACAACATTTAGTGGTAACTGATGTGAATGATCACAAGAACACTGAACTGATAGTGAATGCAGCCTGGCTGCCACAAAGAAGAATGGGAGAAGGAGGATTGACTTGTTCCAATTGTTTGTCAGTTCTATTTTTGCACTAGATCTACTGATGAAACTTCATGTGGGTGAAACTGCACGATATTTTAAAAACAAGACAATTTTTATGGACAGCTTACCAGAAATAGTAATAGAGCATTAAATTTGGGTTCAGAACCGCAAGACAATTACCACAACTAAGTGGTACGATAGCAACTGTACCACCAGCAACTATTGTAGTCAACAAGCTGACCACAATAGTAGTAGATCTTTCCCTGCCACTTCTTTTAGAGGTTTAGAGGCCATCTCTTTATTGCCATCACGGCCACCACCTTTCTCCTGTGATGTCTCCTCCTCCTCAACACCCTGATCCGGCTCTCAGGTCCTGTCCAACACATAATCATCATCATAGTTCTCACCATCCCCGCCACTGTTGCTACCTCTGCTCCTACCACTACAACTGTTGTTACAAGTGCCCCTACTATCCCCACCACCAACACAGTTATGCATGGGGTCCCTGACTACACCTGAACCTCGCCCTCATGGCTGTAAAAAAGCAGATAATGATGCTTCCACACAACTCATCAACAGATGAGTTCTGATCCGAATTTATTTGTGACGAAAATGTGTTAAAAACAGCTATTTCCTGGCTGCAGAGAGCCTGTATAGTGGTGTAGAACTCTGTGCCTTGCAGTAACACGCATAAGGAGTCTGATTTGGTAGTGAAATAATACTGTGAGTCAGTATGACATGCAGATGACAGGCGTCACTCTTAGAATCACTGCACACTTCACTTATTTGGTCAGTTACGGGGCAAAAACTGACCAAATAACTCAAGTGTGAACTCAGCCTTACAGGTCAATGTTAGCGTCAAGAAGAGCAGCACTCCTTATACATCGTCGTCAGCTGTTTCCACATTTATTTCTACAGAACCTGCTCTGTTACATGCTGAAACAAGTAGTGCCCCCATGACGAGTAGTGAGGTGGCAACAGCATGAGGAGTCAACACAGTGGCCCAGTCACAGTGATGAGGGAATCGCATGAGGAAACGCATGAGAAGTCAACACAGTCACAGAGTGGTGAAGGTGGGAATCGCATGAGCCACCAACACAGTCACAGAGTGGTGAGGGTGGGAATCGCATGAGGAATCGCAGGAGTCATCAACACAGTGGCCCAGTCACAGAGTGCTGAAGGTGGGAATCGCATGAGGAATCGCATTAGTCGTCAACACATTGGCCCAGTCAAAGAGTTGGCCATGCTGATCGTCCTCCAGCAGCTTGATGAAAAATTCCAACACCGCAGAGTATGGCATTTTCCCCCCACCACTGCGTGCTGACTGCCTGCTACCGCTGCCTCCATGAACCCGTGCACCACTACTTCTTTCTGGACAGGTAGGCTTCTACGTAGCAGGCGGTCTAACCCGGGCATGTTTGGCTACAAATCTCACACTGCTGCCACCCTGCTGACTCACGGCCACGCTACTACCCTGCTGGTTCAGCCGCTGCCTCACGAGTAAGCTGCCACCCTCTTCTCCTGATGATGACAATGATGAAGCCCCCTCTTCACCTGGCTCACATGATCAGCCACATCATCGTCTGCCACTGTCTGCACGTCGCTGATGTCACGCTCATCAGTCTCAGGGCCACGTGCCTGACCGCTCGAAACACCATCTCCCATGCGACTATCATCGTTGCTACTTGCCCGCTTACCCGAGGAAGCAGCGGATCTCTCCTCCTCACCTGTCTGTCGGACATACTGTACTGTAACATTAACTGCAAGGGTAAAAGAGCAATAGTATCTGGCCGCATCGAATTAAATGTAAAAGTATTTGAACACCCTAAAATGTGTAGCATCAAACCAGCTTTGGGTCAAAAACACATGTGCAGATCTTTCCATTACACCTTATCTCTGAGTAGGCTTCACTACTGGTTTTGGCTCACAAAAAAATTATAGTAATAACTGATCAAATAACTGAAGTGTGAACTCACCCTAAAGTGTGTAGTATCAGGCCGCTATTTCACGCCAACTCTCCAACAACTGACTGACCCATCAAATTAAATGTAAAAGAATTTGACCAACCTTAAAAGTGTGTAGAGAAGTATTCTGCTTCAATTATGAATGGAAGTACTTTTATATATGAAATAAATACACCCCAAAACAGTTTGTATCAGCCCGCAAATTCACCCCGAAAGCAAGGATTTATCGACGTACTTTTATATGCTGTATGAAATAAGCACACCCTAAAACTGGTTATATCAGCCTACAAATTCACCCCAAAAGAGGAAGAAGATCAATGACACCTAGAGGCTGAGAGCTAATTTTCTGCTGGATATTTTCAATTAGAGTAGGTAGGTGGCCAGATCTTTAGTACAGTAGTCTATAATTGACGCCTGCACTTTTGGACTAAGGAGAGAGTAAAAAGTCTCATAGAGAAGATATCACGGTCGTGGAATCGGTCTGTTTGGTGAGTTATAAGTTCTCAGTATAAATTTATAATGAAGGATACATTCTTATTTGTGAATTTTTCTCTATAGGCGTTTGGCACTCTTTTAGCTAGAAAAAGCAAGCTTGAGGTGTAAGCCAGGGTTGCTTTTGTCTCTGTTTGGCGGTTCTGAGTGCAGGGGCACTACTTGTCACGAGGGTGTCACGACCTATCGCTGACCCTGTCTTGCCTGGGGTCAGAAGGTCGCAGCGGGTGGCTACTCGCTCGGTTTCAAGGGATCTCTACATGACCTAGTTGTGGGAATGGATTCCGGGCCAGGTTTTCCTGCTTTGGTTTGCGATCCTTTTTGTCTCATTTAGGAATCGGTAGCTTTTCCTTTCAGCTGTTCTTTGTCAGCCAATCCAGCTACTATATAATTCTCCCGTTCTGCTTTCCTTGTTGCCAGGTATAGACCTTCCTTCCAGATTTTCTATTCTGACCTCTGGTGGAGTTTGAGTTGCTGAGGAACTGTTGGAACTGGTGCTGTCGGATGTCTGGTTCTCTCTTGTTGGTGTTAGTGTTGTTTGTCATTTCACTGTTGTTACCCTAGGTGTCAGTGGTGAGGACTAGTGCTTCCATCGCCCTACTCACTGTTGGAACTGGTGCTGTCGGATCTCTGATTCTCTCTTGTTGGTGTTAGTGTTGGAACTAACTCCGGTTCTCTCTTGTTGGTGTTAGTGTTATCTGTCCTTTCCCTGTTGTTACCTGTAGAGGGAAGGGTGATATTTGAATATATATATATATGTAAATATGTCTAATATATATATATATATATATATATATATATCGGCCTAGTTCTGTTATGACGTGGGCGTGTCATATGCCATGGTGTAGCTTTGGGGATGCTCTCATTTACACCTTGGGCAGGAAGTCCTTTGATTCCTTTGTCTGTACAGATCCTGAGCTAGCCTCAGGGGGCCAACTGGCAGTTCAAGCATTCCATCACACGCCCACGATGATGTCATCACCCTCCTGTTGAAGGGGGGGAGGAAGGCTTCTTTTGGGCTTATATTAGCCCAAGCTAGGACAAAGGCTCTCTCTCTTGGGACGGCCTCAAACAGCTCCATGAAGGAAGATGAACCGAACAGCTCCCTGAGGGAAGAGAGGCAGAGCCCCACATGCCCCTGGAGATGGCTGAGTAACCCTTTCCCTCCAGCATTGCAGTCCCCTAATACCCCTGCCCTGATTTACCCCTATTCACCCCTGGCCTGCATTGGGTTAACCCTAACACCTGCGTTTAACCCCTTTTTCCCTATACCACCGATAACCCCTGCTGCATAACCCCTGCATTAACCCTTGCTCCACCAACCATCCCCTAACCCCGGCTGCTGAACTCCTGCAGTCAGTATTTACCCCTGCTGCTGACCTCCTACAGCATTAACCTCACCCCGTCTGCCCCTGCCCATTGACCCTTGAGGCAGCCCCAGTTACCCCTGTAGCTGCCCTGTAATCCTTTACCCCTTCACTGCTGCCCTGCCTACCCCAGGAGCAGCTGAGTGTGTGTTAACCCTTTGTTTCTGCCATAGGGATAGCTTAGAGCCAGGTTGGGTGGGCTGCTAATGTGTATGTGAGTGTAAAGTATAGATAGTGTGTGTGGGGTGGAATGGGAATTGTGTATTGTATATTGTGTAGTGTAGTTAGGTTTGTATTGTGTTTAACAATATTGTTTATTGTAGTACTGTTACTTTTCTGTGGTGTGTGCGTCTATATGTATATAAATTTATATCCATTGATCTATAAATATAAATAGATATAGCGTATTATTGGAATTGTATAGTTGTATTGTGTAATAAATACTTTATTGTTCATAATACAGCGTGTAGTGTTTTTAGTTGTCGCCGCCCTAGTATAGTGATAGTAAGTCGCACGTAGGTTAGTTCAGGGGAGTGTATAGGCAATATAGCTAGTTAGTTAATTAGTTAGCTAGAGAGTATAGAGTTAGTTTATTATTTTAGGCATAAATAGGCGGAGTCATCACTAGACGACTCACACCTTTTTATGAATATTAATTATATATATAAATAATAATTAATATTTCCTTTAACATTACCCTAGGTGTCAGAGGTGAGGACTGGTGCTTCCATCGCCCTACTCACTGTTGTAACTGGTGCTGTCGGATCTCCGGTTCTCTCTTGTTGGTGTTAGTGTTGTTTGTCCTTTCCCTGTTGTTACCCTAGGTGTCAGTGGTGAGGACTAGTGCTTCCATCGACCTACTCACTGTTGGAACTGGTGCTGTTGGATCTCTGTTTCTCTCTTGTTGGTGTAAGTGTTGTTTGTCCTTTCCTTGTTGTTACCCTAGTGTTTCCATTGCCCTACTCACTTCCTAGGGCTTATCTTAGGGTAAGCCAGGATTGAGGAACGTGATTGGCGTATGGGTGAGCAGCCCGTCTAGGGACGTCAGGGGAGCCAGTGAAAGGGTACCTTTCTTCCCTCCTCTTTGCGCCGCACGTCTGTTACCTGCCATATCAGATGTGATATTATATCTGGCCCTTATTTTGAATAAAATAAATATTTAAGAAAATTATCCACTATGGATCCTATTGCTTCTTTGGCAAAGCAGTTGAAAGGTCTGTCTCTTGAAGTGGCAGGATTGAGGGCTTCAGCCCTTCAGCAGCAGCAGCTGCAGCAGACCTCAAGTGGTTGCTGTGGGGGCATTAGGGCAAAACTGATCCGTTTTGGACCGCTTGTGAGAGCCCTAAATGGATCTCACAAACGGAAAGCCAAAACGCCAGTCTGAAAGTAGCCTAAGTTATATGCCAAATTGGAGAAATGTGTATTCGCCGTACAGGAAGTACAATTCCTGGGGTATCTGCTTTTAGCTTTAGGGTTGTTACCCTAGGTGTCAGTGATGAGGACTAGTGCTCCCATCGCCCTACTCACTACCTTGGGCTTATTTTAGGGTAAGCCAGGGACGAGGCACATAATCGGCGTACGGGTGAGCAGCCCATCTAGGGACGTCAGGGCAGCCAGGTGCCAGTGCTAGGTGAGTTAGGGGTCACCACTCCTCCCTCTCCCTTAGTTACCTGCCATATCAGATGTGATACTACTTCATCCAGGGAACTTCAGAGGGTGTCATGATACTGTTTTGCAGACAGTTCAGGACAGAAGAGGGAAGACAACAATGACTGTAGAGAGTCTGTAAGTCACCCAAAATGAGAGTTGATAACTCTGAGGACAGAAAGTGTGGCAGTTAGGCAGCAAAGTGATCCAGCAGGGCCAGGGGTCGGTAAACAGCCACCACTCTGAGAGAGAGAGAGGGTAGAAGAGTCTGAGGTGATGGACCTCAAAAGATTCAAATGAGAGTGATGATACTGGGGAATAACCTGGAAAGTGCATTGTGGGGAAAGAAGTATGCCAACTCCACCACTATTTCTGTTGTCAGGTCTGGGGTTATGAGAAAAATGTAAGCCACCATAAGAAAGAGCAGCAGGAGAAGCAGTGTCAGATTGCTGAACCCAAGTTTCTGTGAGCTCCAACAGGTTAAGAGAATTAGTAAGAAAGAAGTTGGGAGATTGTTACACACTGACTGTGGATTCTAGAGCACAAGAGAGGAGAGAGGACACACAACAAAAGTTTATGACATTAGCAAGGTTTCAATGTGAGATGGAGAAGGGGTTAAAATTAGCAAAAAGGTGAGCCACTGAGCCAGGGTTAGGCGAGATATTTCCTGAAGGTAGAAGCAAAAGTATTAAGAGAAGAGCAAATGGTTGTGTGACTTGTGAGAATACTTATTGTGCTGCACCCTGGGACATGATGGATTGAGATGATTCAGGGAGATAAATAAAGCATGTGAGCTGGACATGGGAGAGGGAAGGGGAAAGATCATGTGGATAGAATGCAATATAGGGGTAACAGGGCCACTAGTGTGGAGAAGCAGAGCACATAATAAAATGGACAGAGAGACAATGAACTAAATTAATGAAGAGTCAGGAAATGTGTGTGTGTTCTATCTGTCTCCTGCCCTGTCTAACTGCCATGTTTATTTGCTAGATACTTGTCAACTATAACACTTTGCATAAGATGGCCCATGCCCTCCTACACTCTGTCTAAATGTATAGGGCAGTGTGTGCTGGGATCTGTATATGGTACTGTATTTGGTATATATGCATACATGTACTGTATATATCCATCTTGAAACTGTCCCATCTGAGATATGTTGTGCGGCCAGTTGATTTCTGGTAATGCAAAGTTTTATTTTTATTGCCCTGTATCTTGAAGATGGTGTCTAAAAAGTTTATTTCAGTAAAGAAGTAGTTGGGTGTTAGAAACTTGAGGTTTTTACCCCCAAAAAAGCTGTCTGGTTGTTCATACAGAAAAAAATTGTTTCTTGCAGGATTTTGTAATACAAAACTTGCCAGAATGACAAGCTTTCCCTGATAAACCCTAAAATCTACTTAGTTATATCTCCCTGTTCTCTCCTTATAGTGTTCCTAGTACAGGTAGATTACTGGCAAGCTGAGAACAGAATAGTGTGTAATGGTGTTCTCAGCAGAAAACCCTTCCAGAATTCTGCCCTGATTGGCTAAGTAGGCTGTCTGTGATCCACCATATTCTTCCTTTGTGTCTTTTTCCCCACTAATAATTGTAGGAAAATGGTCCTGGGATCGTTTTTGCATGATTCGTTTAGTGTGAATCGCCAAGACTTAAAGGGGTTGGCCCATCTCATGCATTGGGGGCATATCGCTAGGAGAGAGGGAGAGAGAGAGAAGAGAGAGTCAAGTCTATGTACTGTAACAGAAACATTGACACTACAAAAACTCTAGTAGGCATGTTACCCATTTCTCATGCGCACCCAGCATGACATAGTATGGTTGGCAGGGACAGGGTTAATCACCTTGGTTCTCCTCTCTTGGCAGGAGTGGAATAGTCCTACTTCCTGTCTAGTGAGTGAGGAGGAGCAAGTATATGTGCTTCTTCTCCTTATGCCTCCGGAGACTAACAGATCTATGTCAGTTACTGCTCCTGCTACGGAAAGAGTAAGAGTGAGGGAGGGATAGGAATTTGGAGTCTTCATATTCAAGCATAGTAGTCAGCAAGGTAACATGCAATCTCAGCTATTACAGACTTTGCTGTTTGTGAGGGACTATAGTTAAGACACCCGTCGCACATAACCATGTCCTGGCCAGACAAGCCTCTAAAACCTGTATCCTGCAGTGGAGACTACAGCCACAATTGCCAGATTACAGTTGCTAGCCAGAGAATCTAGTGAGAGAGACTTTAGCAAGCAAGCATACCAGGACTGCCATTAACTGCCTCTTTGCCAGCCTCCATACCTCACCATGAGGGAAAAGGATTTACACTGTGCACAGTTTATTGTTGGATGTACTGTACTGCAACTTTTATTTAGCACTCAAGCAAAAAGAGACCTCTGGTTTCCTGACTCTTACAACACCATACGCTGGCAATTGTGCTACAACACCACCTGTCAGGCACCCATACAACCACCAACATCAAGGGCACCCCAAACTACCATCAGGCAGGAGCCCCAGTGACAGGGACTGCCCAGAGGGAAGAAAAGGTGCGCCCTCCATTCCCTGCACCAGCCCTAGGGAGCAATGACCTGAGGGAAACCCCATGACACATCTTATAGTCAGAGCCACTACCACTCCCATCCTCTGCTCCAGCTCCTCAAGGGCTCACTGCACATGTGATTGAACATGGAACTATTTTGTTCTCAAATATTATGCAAGAAAAAAAACTGTAGGCACCAATATTAAAGGAGTATTCCCATCTCAGACACTGATGGAATATCGTTAGGATTGCCACCAATGCCAGTGTAGGTCCCACCTCTGGAACCCACTGCTATCTCTAAAATGGACCCTCAGAAGTGAAAGGAGAGCACCCGAACATGTGTTGCCACCCTTCATTCACCATTATGGAAGAGCGGATATTTTCAGTGAATGCAGAGCCGCCACTTGTGAGCGGTGTGCTCTACTTCACTTCAGGGGCCCCATTCTGGAGATAGGAGGTCATCCCAGAGGTGGCATTGATAGCATTTGGCTGAATGACTTGGCCAATTTGTAATACTGTATATAGTTCAAAGTAAAAATATTTACTAAGGTTATGGTCTAATTAAATAATTACCCTGTTTTTTAAGGCAGGGTTGAATGTAAGCAATAGAGGTAGCAAAAAAGGAGGCGATAGTCGTTAGATGTATCATGTCACTGCTGCATCCATAGCTTCTTTGCTGAAGCGTGTGCATATATATAGAAGTGATTACTTGACTGGGGTTTCTATATGTCAAAGTAAATTTTATATAACATGAACTAATGATATTAAAGAATAGAGGTAAACTCTTGATTCTTTACCAGCTTTCGATAAAGCACCTTGAACAGAAGAGTTCTCCAGAGTATTCTGTGACCTGAAGACCAATGTTAAACATTCAATGTCATATTCTTTTTAACTGATCCATATAGGTATGTTAAACAGTATTTTTCTTGCTCTGACTGCAGGCTGATGTGTCATTTTGAAGCACACACAAAAAAGAGCATGGTGGTAAACTCATAAGTACATGGATTATAATAATACTTATGAAGTCCTGTGGACATAAAGGCTCCTTGGCATTGAACATCCAGGAATTACAAAATGTATGGGCAACTTTGAAGATGATCCTTAAAAGTTATCACAAACCTGAAACAAATTCCTTTATCTTACTACAAAAGGCTGTGAAATCAAAGTCCCTGCTGTCCGAGTGAAGTGACATAAGAATTCAAGTCAACTATTGTCGGGGAAAAAAATTGTATGTCCTTGTGGTTTCCATAACAATAAAAGTAAAGTTTTAGAATTTACAAAATTAGAAATCATTTTATAAGTACTGTAGCTCACCACTGCATAGCCCCCCACCTATAATGCCCCCTCCACTAACTAATCTATAAACCAACTTCTGTATATTCAAATATTTCACTAATACATCCTACCTTTAATAAATCCTACAATCCAACAGAAAAATTTAAGTGATGCCATTATTTTTTTATATCAAAAGTCACTAAAGTAAGCCATTGAAGTTCCAGAGAATACCAACTTCAGACGTACACGTGTACAAGTAAAAGGGGGAATGAAGTATATATGGTTCCAAGGTCTTTTCCCCCTCTCTGTCTATGATGTATTTGGTGAGTGACAGCCCACCCAGGTCAGTTTCTTCCAGAACTACAACACAGGGAGAGACTTCAGTAACCGAACATTGCAGAGGATTGATTTGCATGCTGGGGAGTAGGCACCTTCTTGCCAAAGTCTAGGGCAGATCTAATGCAGTACAAAATCGTGTGATGCAGCCAAAAGGATAGAGTAGGTGGATAAGAGAGAGCATTCAGAGTTTGCAACACCTTCAGAGAGAAGCCTTCTGTCCCGAAGCAGAGCTAGAAATCATACTCATCAGCAGAGGTCTGTTGAAGGAGTAAGCTATAAATTGTTCTTGTGGATGGCCCAGCATTGTGACAGCAGGTAAGATCAGAACTGATCAGAATATAGGCCAGCAGGGAGGTGGCGCAGATTTCAGGAGCAATGGACACCAGTTTTTTGGTGCTTATAATGGTAAATTTGCTGAGTGGTGGGTGATCTGCACATGGCTTGCCCCCTCCCACCTACTGTTTGTTAAACTGGCAAGGGTGGCACCAGGCATGGGATTCAGCCAGTTTCCTCCCGTTCTCCAGATCCGGTTGTTAAAATTACAACTGGATCGGAGAACCGATGTTCACTTCCATTGCTTTGTGCACCGCTTATAGTTTAGCTCCTTAGTTGGGTGGTATGTGTGTGTAATGTATATATGGTGTATTTATGTATGTGTACCATGTATTTTGTGTATTTTTGTGTGTTGCATATATATGGTGTATGTATATGTAAACATGTGTAGGGAACCTGTTGCTAAAAAATTTAATCCCACCCCTGGGTGGTGCATAAGAGGATAAAGTTGCACATTTTCTTCCAAACGGCACTTGCAACAAAATTTGAATGCCACAAACATGGTGTGTGGGCAACAATGATACATTTCTCTCCTAGTCTTTATAGTGTATGCTTTTTTTAGGTGTCTTGCATTTTTTTATACAGTTTTTTTTACTGCCATTTTTTGCTGCTCCAGATGTTTAGAAGTCTTGGGAATTGTTAAGTGCAGAACAAATATGCATTTTTGACACTTGTCATGCAATGTTTATTTTTTTTAAAAGAAAATTGGAAATTGCATAAAAAATCTAGGTGTGATGTTTTTTTCCCCCTCATTTTCTGGCATTTTTTTTTCCATAGAAAGCCCTTGTTTTTTGGCCCTGCTTGAAAAAATATTTGTTGCCTTTTACATTGCAGGGGGATCATACTTTCCTATATAAAAACACAAGGCTCCAAAAAAAAAAAACACCTTAAAAAGGTATGTACTCAAACACAGTATGTGGCAAAAATCACAGAAAAATTCCTTAACAAACACCTAAAAAAAACATTCAATACGTCAGGCAAAAAATAATAAACACCACAGGAATATAATGGTTAAGCTATATTATCTCATCCCTGTCACCAAGAATCTAGCCATTCCACAATGGCACTGATTTTGTGGCTGCATCAGCTATATCGGTTTTCATATTAGTTTTCCTTAATATGATTCGGTGGACAATGAAGTCTTGATTTGCTCATCCCAGCTGTGAAAGAAATCCTGTTTCAGAAATCAGAACATCTATGAATAAATTTGATATGCTTATTTGGACTGCAGACCCGATCAAAATAATTGTATTGTTAGAGAACAGGTGGAGTGGAAAGGTTTGCTCCTGCTTCATGCATGCTTGATAACCTCAGTGATTGGAAATTTTAGGAAACATTGTTAAGTGCCTTGAATAGCCAGGAACGTTGTACATTCGAGAGCATCCGAATGCATAAATATTCTTAACTAGGACCTACACAGCCCACATTAGCAGAGGGAAGAATAGAGAAGGTAGTGAAGCTTCTAACACGGTGGTGTGAATAAGAAAATGGCAACATTAGATACGTCGTTACAGGCTTTATGTCCTGAACAATTTTCATTAACAAAGTATACCTTCTTTGAATTCTATGATTTTAAGCGTCAGAAAATAATAAAGAAAACCTGGACTCCTAGTGTTACTTGACCAGATTTGACTTGCAGCTACTCCCAAGGGCAGTATCTAAGTGGCCCCCTGGTTTTCTTCCTTTAACCTCAATAATAGGATCTAAAATTTTCTGCAGGGAAACCACCAGGCTACTGCCTCTCAGAGTAGTCGCTGTACAGGTGACTGCTGACACTCAGGGGTCAAGAGATACCAGTATTGGGCACCAAGGGATCAGGCAAAAGCATAGTCAAGGACAGGCCGAAGTCAGGGCAGGCAGCTCATGGTCAAAACAGAAAACAGGCAGAGGTCAGGTCAGACAGCAAGAGCCTCACCAGGCAGCAGAATAGGAAGAACGCTCATACCGGACTGCCAGCATTTCAGTTGTGTTGAAGTTAGGTCAGCCATTGTGTGATAGATTTGGCGGTGTGCATTGTCCCATTGCATGACCCAGTTTCAGCCATGCTTTAGCTGTTGGATGGATGGTCTCAAAATTGCATTGTTATACCTGTGTTAGGGAACGTATAGTTTACCACAAACATTCCATTGTTATACCCCTCTTAGTGAATCTATTACTGCAACAGACCATTTAGTTCAAAAACATTTACTACAAAATATGCATTACTAAAGTAAATTGTCAATACCATTGTGCAGTATGTTTGTTGCTTGTATGCTCCTCTGTCTTTAAATTACATTAAAAAAAACTATTGCAGTTTTGCTAGTACCGTTTAATAATCTGTGGACCAAACAAGTGACTTTTTATATGAAACCCATGATTTTTCATTTATAGGCCTCATAATAAAATATCTGGAAAACAAAAGAGTGCAAAATTAAATACCCAGGCCTTGTCATCCAAGAGTCAAAAGGTGGGTAGTAGCAGTAGCAGCACAATCCATATGGCCATTAGTAATAGTAGTCATAGGCCACAGTTCTCCCTTGCTTCCTATAAGCACCACATTGTTATTGAGGACAAAGAGGATGAATTGTGAACTGGATGGCTCACTACTCCTCTCAGTCGGAGAGGAGATCGTGAGTCTGCCTTGGAGCCAGGGTTTACAGAATTTCTCTTTCTCCTTTCAACCCCAGAGAAGCCTTTCAGTTGCATCCTCTCTCTCTACACTTCACCCTTCTTATGGGACACCTTCTTTTTTTTCCTAAGAAGAGGACAAAAAACTCTATTTGATATGGAAGATAATCAAGATAGTATATCCACTGATTACTTTTGTGAGAGCAGTTCGCCTTTGGACTGGCATGAGGAGGTTCAGGAGGAGGTGGTGGACCTCTGCAAAGCTGCGGTGGTGGTATTAGTAGTAGCACTTGTAGCGACGGTGGTGGCGGAAGGGGCAGTGGTAGTGAAAGTGGCACTCGGGCAAATACAGAATAGGAAAGAGGGGGGACAAGGCGCTCATGCTGATGAAGGTGATGGGGAGCGTGAGATTGACGATGATGATGATTTTGTGTTAGACAGGACCTGGGAGCGAGATTGGGGTGCTGAGGAGGAGGTGACATTAGAGGAGGAGGTGGTGACAGTGGCAGCAATAAAGAGCAAAACCTGCCAAAAAACCGTCAGGGCCAGATCTGCTTATGGTCAGCTCGGGAACTGGTGATGCTGCTGATACTGTGGGCACAGGTGTGTAGCTTGCATTTTGCAGTTTTTCTTCGCAATGTCAGAAGACAAAAGCATTGCTGTGTACAAGATCTGCAGGATTACATCACACGATGTGGCATCACCATTTACTGTAGGAAAATAGAAGTGGTCTCAAGCTAGTTCCCATCCTATAACAAGCAGTCATCAGATTGCTTCTCTCATAAACTCCAGTACATTAGCATTGGAGTCTATAAGAAATACACTATGAGGGTCATTTATCATGCTGAAATATACCTAAATTAGGCATATTTCAGGCGCAGATTGAAGCGCAGCGGTTAGTGGTGCCGTAATCTACTTCTCCCCGCTCACTCCAGGTCTAAAAAAAGTGGACATGTTGTGGGGGGGGAGGGGACAGGCCGGCAGACATGTCTCATTTACCATTTTCTACACCTGTTTAAGGCGCAGAAAAAGGTCTAAATGTAAGACAGCAAGGAAGCCATCTTACATTTAGTACTGGCAGAGGATCCGCTGACGTTATGGAGAGGCCTGCACCTCTTTATAACTCTGGCGGACCCACCGGCAGCTTAGGGATTTATTAAGACTGGTGTCTAAAATGCCGGTCTTAATAAATGTGCCCCTGTGTTCCTATAGAGCCCTGCCAGGCTCCCCCAATCCTCACTGGGAGCATAAACAGTATTTGCTATGTATAGTCTGTATAATTTTTGAACTGAAGGGTCGCCAGCTGAATACTGGTTAGGGAACAGGTACATTGACTCACAGGCTTTTAAGAGCAGAAAGCACACATATGGCAAGCTGCAGAGGACCCAGGAGGGATGCCAGGGATGTCGGCCATAGAAACACTTCAGTGGTGGAGTAGCATCATGAGAGAGCAAGAAAGCAGATCCGAGGTGAGCGTAGCATGACAGCTTCATTTCACTATTATGAGTTTATTTGTGTTTTGATGGCATATGATATATTCTTATCTATGGATTTAACATTTAACAAATTTCGATCTATTTATACTCCCATTGTGCACTATTAGGGAATAGTGTGAAACTGTAGCAGCAAAATGGATGAGACTTTAAAAAATCTCATTCACACACCGCAGAAAACTTCTGCAAAGGAATCTGCACATAACTTGATCTGTGATGCAGATTTTAAATTCGCAACATGTATTTATGTTGCACGTCACCGTGGATTTCTTCCTTTCTAAAGCAGTCAATGAAATCTGCGACATACCTGCAGCATTTATACCATGAATTCTTGAAGAAAATTGCACTCTGAATTTCCACTTTTTTATGTTTATTTTTTAAATTGTTAGTATTTTTATATTTGATGAATGGGAAAAAAAAGGGTTTTGAGTTTTTTAAACAAAATTTTATTGAGATTTTTATAAAGTATAAAACAGTAAGGGACACATTTATTAAGTCTTAATAAAGCCCTAAGTTAGCAGTGGATCTGACGAAGTTATAAAGAGGCACAGGGCTCTTCATAACTTCAGCGTATCCAGCGCCAGTTCTAAATGTAAGACAGCTTCCGAGCTATCTATCTGCGCCTGAAATACACCTAATATAGGCATATTTCAGCATGATAAATGCCTTCAAAATAAATTTCATGTGAACAGCTTAAAGGGAGCCTATAACCACGAAAATGCAAAGTAAACTACAGGCAGCATGTTATAGAGCAGGAGATGCTGAGCAGATTGATATATTGTTTTATGGGAAAAGATTCTGTATTTTTTTCAATTACATTCCTGCTCATTTTGGGCTTTAAAGTCAAGGAGGTGACCCTATCAGTCATTGACAGCTATCTCTGTATACACAGTCATAGAGGGAAGGCTGTCAATCACTTATAGGACCTCCTACTTGACTTCAAAGCCCAGAATGAGCAGGAATGAGATGAATTTAAATGAATAAAAATTTTACAGAATATTTTCCTATAAAACTATACATCAATCTGCTCAGATCCTCCTGCTCTATAACATGCTGCCTGCAGCTCAAACACCATGCACAATGTGAAATTTAATTGGAAGAAAATATAAATACAAAAGTTTGCAGGAAAACACCTTATTTTTTGTTCCCACCAACCTCCAACACAAGCCATGGATGGCATAGACTGACTTTTCTACTGTAAAATGAGAAGGACCTGGACTCACATAAACCAAAGGGGGCAAAGGTTGAATATTGAAAAATCTAGTTAAATTAGGAGAGTTGTTTGAGTCTGGCAAGCGTACCCATCAAATCAGCTAAGTCATACATACAAAGCTGTGGCACAAAATGGAGTCACTACATTGTTGATTTCAGAATCAGTAAGAAAGGCACAAATAAATGACTTCCACTTCTTGAAAAATGGTTTTGCAGATGATTCTGCCATTTTTTGTTCTAGACGGTACATATGTTTACAGTGTCTGACTTAAAATAGAATGTCGGAGGTTGTGGGAATGATTGGTTTGAGACAGTTAGCCAATAGGCATGAATTACCTCAGGCATATCTCTATTAGTTGGACAAGCATGAAATAATATCATCTCTGGTACAGTTGGGACTTATACATGTAGCTTTTCTTGAATAAGGTCGCTTACTATGTTCCAATAGTCTACGGTTGCTTGGCAAGACCAAATACCATGTGTCAAGTCAAAATCTTGTTACTGGGATTTAGGGCAGCTAGTCATTCTGTCAGTGTCAATGCATCATCCTCTAGCACTGAAGCCATAAATTGCCCTATAAATTAGTCATAAGTGAAACTCATGCAATACCTCACTCCTCATTACCCTGCATATCGTTGTTCAGACACTCAAGACTTTTTCTGAAAGTTCTGTAATCTGAAAGTCTGTCACCCAAGTTTTAAAAAGTTTTGTGGAATCTTTCTCGGAAGCTTTCTTTCTGAAACTGGTATACAAAGTTGACAATGATTTCTCTTCCTCCATCAATAAATCCCCAAGTCTAAAGGGAATGAACATGAACCCAGTCATTTGATAATATGCCAAAAAGTGAGCTTCTCCCAACCTATATTTGGTAATTATGGGAATGTATAATATATTTTCTCGTGTATGTGCCAGAGATCTGCCACTGACTGTATCCCCCTGTTGCACCACTGAATAAAGTGTTTATTGTTTGTTCCCATGTTAAGTACCGGGTGACTCGAAAGGGAGAAAGGCTTGGACAGCAAGGAAGACAGATTATGGCTTTGTCCAGTTGCTTTCCATGTGGCTATAGTGTCTTTAATCAAGAGGCTCTTTCAAACTACTGGAGGTAAGTCTGAGTGTATAGTGTGGAGAAATATATTTAGGTTCCACTGTACAATAATAAGCTACATTCCAATAAGAAATTAGAGTAAAGGTCTGAGCCTTTTAATCTATGCAGTGCCTCAGGATGCTAAATAAGTAAAAACATTTAATATCTGAAAAATGTAGCCCTTCTTGGGCAACCTAGATTTTGCTAAAGAAATCCAAGGCCGGTGAATGGACCTACTGAAAGATTGGAAGGTGGTCTCTAAGGTAACAATGTCTGAAATTCCATTTGATCTAACACTATGCCCAACTAGCCCCAGCTCACATTATGAAAAGCTTTCTCCATATCAATAGTTAATAGAGCAGGGGTCAGGTGGCCAGAGGGGCACATCTTAAATTTTGTCAAGGACAGCTAATACCTTGCTAATATTGGCAAGTGCCACCCTCCCATGGACAAAGCCCACATTGGCAGGGGGCATCAAGCATGGTAAAATTGTAGCTAGTCTATTTGCTAGAATCTTGAAAAAAATATTTAAGGTCTAAGTTGATTAAGGAGATTTTTCACTACGATGAGGTTAATATAGGATCCTTTCCTGGTTTGTGCAGGACCTTAATGTAGGCCATATTAGTCAGAGATGGAATCTGTGTTCCCTGTGGAAAGCTGTTATAAGGTTTTACCAGAAGGGGGATATTTGGTCTTTAAATTCACTAGTGTAACAATAAGCCTGGCGCTTTACTCAGCGCCTGGAGCCCTATAGCTTTCTTGATTTCCTTCCTGGAGACTGGAGAATTTAATTTGGTGACCTCTTCGAAAGTAAATGTAGGTAAAGAAAGTTTACTAGCCAGACCTTCACTCTGGACTATGGTGCCTCTGTTTACTGGTCTTGATCAAAATACTTGAATATACCATGAATAATGGATGATAAGTGTTGTGACTTACAGTAGCCTTGCTATCCTTTAAGGACAATATTGGGGAGAACTATATGGGTTCTTTGCAAATCTTGCCAGCAGTTTCCCTGCCTTGTTAACATATTTAAATAACTGAGCATCTCTATAGGACCAATAGGTATCCTCCTAGTTCTGGAGCCAGGACTCATAGTCATTTTTAGCTTATTGCTATGATATCTTATTTGGTATAGAAGGGGAGATCTTAAAAGCAGTGTATGCTTGCCTGAAAAAAAACGCTGTACTGCTAAAGCTTGTCGCTAAACACATTTCTCATTCCAGCCATATAAGATATAAAGTGTTCCTTAACAATTGTTTTACATACGTTCCAAAACAATTGAGTATTGGTAGTACCTTAGTTACTAGCCACATATTTGAGTATTTCAGTCAAATCTGTAACATCTCATCCCTTGCCAGATCAGATGGGAATCCCCAAATATAATCGGAACCTCTGGGGATACAATCAGTGTGAGTTAAAACAACTGGGGAATGATCATGTCTTCAACGGTAGAATTGACAACTTCAGATAATAGAACCTTGGTTATAAAGGCATAGTCTAACCTAGACCAGGAATTATGGACATTTGAGAAATTTTGTATATTCCGATTCTTCTAGATTAATGAGTCTCTAGGGTTCTCTGAGGTCATGAGTATCTAATAAACTAGAAAGTATGTGGTCCTTGCTTCTGGGGCCTACCAGCTTCCCTGGGGGGCCCCTTCTATCTTCTTCATAGTTTATACAGTATTCATACACCCTGTGTGACACCGTGAGAGCTTTTGTCTGAGAAAACAGGTATTTTCCTCCCAGCATGTGTTGCAGGGCTGATTTACAGCCAGGTGAGGTCAAATACCGGACCAGATTTTAAGTGCCAGTCTGGGTTTTGGCAGCACCTGGCTGTTCCTAAATAGGCAGCGGAGCTCAGAAGCCAGGTCTCTGTGTTGGGATCTGGGAGCCTTGTCTCCTGATAAAGGCTTGCTACCTGTTTGGCGTGAAAACATGTTGGTGCTGCTATGGTCAAGGACTCTTTGAGGCAGAATTGCCGCATGGTGTGAATTACCACCAACACCGCAAGGTGACTTTTTGTTTGATTATGACTGCTTGTTTTGTCACTTGCCTAAAGTGTGAATAAAACACTGAACTGTTTGATCCAAAGAACTTGTTATTGCCTCTATACTGCGTCCGCTAATCCTGTCTACTAGAGCGAAACCCCACAATTGGTGGAGGATGCGGGCATTAGCAGTGAGGCTGGTGTGAACGCTGATTTTTTTGCTTTCTGCATTTTTTAGGCACGGTTGTATGTCGTACATTAAACCAGCTGTATTACAACCAGTGGCCCACGACAAAATGGAGGCTGTTGTGAAGGCCCTCATGGAGGCTAATCTGCAGCAGCGAGAGACAAACCTGCAGCAACGCAAGGCTAATAAGCAGCAGCAGGAGACTAACCAGTTGCTGTTACAACACGTGATGGCTTTGCAGACAGCAAGCGTCCACAATGCCCGGAAAGCAGTCTGTGCCGCGATTCCTAAGATGACCCCCGCAGAGGACATCGAAACCTACCTGGCGATGTACGAGAAAGTGGCCATCAGGGAAAAGCCACCCTGTGACTGAGGTCGTCGCTCCGTTCCTGGCATCCGATTCCCAGCGGGTGTATTTCGACTTGCTGGATGATCAAGCGTCCGACTACCAGAAAGTCAAGGGTGAGATTCTGGCAAGACTGGGGGTGAATGTGTTGGTCCGGGCCTAGTGGGTGCATCAGTGGGGGTTCAACCCGGCTGAGCCTGCCAGACCCCAGTTTTATAACTTAATTCCCCTTTTGCAAAAATGGCTACACCCTGACGTGCTGAGTCCCACTGCTATGCTGGATCGTATCTTAGCCGATATGTTCTGGAGAGTTTGCCATACCCTCTCCAGCACTGGATCGGTCAGGTGTCTCCTGGCAATGCCCTTGAGATGGTGGACCTGGTGGATCGCTATGAAGCTACCAGGAATACAAAGGAGGGTTCTGTCGGGAGGGGAGGTCAGCAAACCCCGGAAATCTCCACCCCAGACCTGGATATTTGAGCCGATAAAACCAGCCCAGGATGTAACCACGGCAGACCTGGCTCCGATAGTCTGATGGTGGTGTAAGGAGCCTGGCCATGTAAGGGCTGACTGTCCCCATGGGGTTGAGCCCATGGTCACTAACTATGGCTACCGTCAGTTGTTTTATGCCAGGAGGCTGTGTGCAACAGGTACCCCAGAGTCTCTAGGTAATTTGTGCCAGATGGAGGTGGGAGACACTCCGGCGGAGGCTCTGCTGGACTCAGGGAGTCTGGTGACCCTAGTAAGGGCTACCCTGGTGCGGTCCCCTGAGTATACTGGCCGGAAAGTCGGGGTGATGTGCATCCATGGAGACTTAAAAGACTACCCCACCGCACTAGTGTCTCTAACTACGGTAGCCAGTAGATGGACCCACGAGGTGGCTGTCACAACAAATCTACATTATGAACTCATAATAGGGAGTGACTTCCTGGGCTTCCCAGCACTGTGGCCTGATACCCATTAGGCAGAGTAACCCTAGCAGAGTGGCCTGGCTCAGGGGGGAGACCAGAACTCTGGGAAGCTGAGACTGAAGGGCCAGCGGTAGGGGTGACTGCCACTTAGGTGGAAGAGGGTGAGACAACCCCACTAAGTGTGATGGTGGGAGACATAGAGGACTTGCCGCGGGTCCTAAATTGGCAGCCCTCAATGTCTCCGGGGATAATTCTGGTACCGACCAATGTCGTGACTCAACCCTATCCCGCACCTGGGAAAACATTCTCGTGGATCACCTGGGGCTGCAGAAAACTCAGGATCGTATTCTACAGCGGTTTTACTGGCCCAGCATATTCAAAGAAGTGGAAGAGTTTTGTAAGTCTTGCCCGACCTGCCAGATAACTAGCCCCCAGCCACATTTCCGTAGTCCCCTAGTAACTCCCAATTATCGATGTACCGTTTGACCGAATAGCTATGGACCTCATAGGCCCAGTACCGAAGTCCGCCAGAAGGCATCAACACATCTTAGTCATTCTAGACTACGCCACTCGGTACCCGGAGGCGGTGCCACTGTGACATACCTCGGCCAAATTCATAGCTAAAGAATTAATGGAGATGTTTTCCCGAGTAGGACTACCTAAAGAGGTTCTGATGAAATTACTTTATGTCCAAGATGATGAGGGAACTCTGTAAGTTGCTGCACATAAAACAGCTACGGACGTCCGTTTACCATACACAAATGGACGGTCTGGTAGAAAGGTTTAGCCAAACCTGTACAGAAGACAGTCCGCAGCTGGGTTTTCTAGGAGAAGAGGTACCGGCCCTTATGTCTGATGCAAGAGAGGCGGCTGCCGCAGTAAAAATTGCTGACAGCCTCTCCTCTAAACAGACTCAGGAGGCCAGGGAGTTTGTTAGTCGGAACACGGATGTGTTCTCGGACCTCCCTGGACGCGCTTCCATAACCCAGCATGACATTGTCACTGAGCCTCAAGCAAAAGTCAGATTAAAACCATACCGGGTACCTGAGGCTCGGCGACAAGCCATATCGGAGGAGGTGTAGCTAATGTTGCAGCTAGACGTCATTGAGGAGTCAAAAAGTGAGTGGGCTAGTCCTATAGTATTGATACCCAAGCCGGACGGGACGTTGCGGTTTTGTATGACTTTCGAAAACTTAACAAGGTTTCCAAATTCGATGCGTATTGCATGCCCCGGTGGATAAGCTCATCGAGAGGTTAGGACAAGCCTGGTATATTTCTGTTTTGGACCTCACGAAAGGGTACTGGCAAGTGCCCTTAACGGAGGCTGCCAAAGAGAAAACTGCCTTCATCACGCCTGAGGGGCTGTATCAATATAAGGTCTTACTCTTTGGTCTGCATGGCGCCCCTGCCACTTTTCAGTGACTAATGGACATTGTGCTCCGTCCACATTGTCAGTACGCTTCGGCTTACCTGGACGATATTGTCATCCACAGTACCGACTGGGAAAGTCACCTACCCAAAGTGCAGGCTGTAGTGGAGTCCTTTCAGAA
Source organism: Bufo bufo (assembly GCF_905171765.1). NCBI lineage: Eukaryota > Metazoa > Chordata > Amphibia > Anura > Bufonidae > Bufo > Bufo bufo. The sequence continues at coordinate 340,634,731 of NC_053391.1, read as the reverse complement.
AGCTGGCCTAACCGCTAACCCAAAAGAATGTGCGATAGGGTTAGAAGAAACTAAGTACCTGGGGTATGTCATTGGGCACGGAGTCATCAAACCCCTAATGAACAAAATAGAGGCGATACGGAACTGGCCCCGACCTGTCACCACTAGGCAAATAAAGTAATTCCTGGGAATGGTGGGCTATTACATGTGGTTTGTTCCCCACTTTGCTACTCTAGTCGCGCCCTTCACAAGACTCTTGAAGGGACACAAGTCAATGATGGTTCGCTGGGATGATCAGGTGGAAGAGGCTTTCTCTGCTTTGAAGTCAGCCCTGTGCGGGTCCCCGGTTTTGGTGACGCCCGACTTCAAAAGGGAGTTTATAGTACAGACCGATGCCTCCGAAGTAGGCCTCAGTGCTGTACTGTCTCAGGAAGTCAACAGGGAGGAGCATCCCGTTGTCTTCCTCAGCCGTAAGCTCATCCCAGCCGAGACCCAGTATAGTATAGTGGAGAGAGAGTGCCCGCTATTATTTGTTGGGGAGAACATTCTGCCTGGTGACTGACCACTCCCCTCTTAAGTGGATGAGCCAGGCCAAGGACAGAAATGCCCGGGTCACCCAATGGTTTCTCTCCCTACAAAACTTTACGTTTTCGGTGGAACACAGAGCAGGCCGGTTACAGGGAAACGCGGATGCCCTGTTCTGGGTACACTGTCTGGCGTGTGTTCATCCCCTCAGGGGGACACAGTGAGAGGTTTTGTCTGGGAAAACAGGTATTTTCCTCCCAGCATGTGCTGCTGGGCTGATTTACAGCCAGGTGAGGTCAAATACCGGACCGGATTTTAAGTGCTGGTCTGGGTTTTGGCAGCACCTGGCTGTTCTTAAATAGGCATCTGGGCTCAGAAGCCAGGTCTCTGTGTTGGGATCTGGGAGCCTTGTGTCTGGATGAAGGCTTACTATCTGTTTGGCGTGAAAACAGGTTGGTGCTGCTATGGTCAAGGACTCTTTGAGGCAGGGTGACTTTTTGTTTGATTATGACTGCTTGCTTTGTCACGCCTAAAGTGTGAATAAAACACTGGACTGTGTGATCCTGTCTACCAGAGCGAAACCCCACACCTGCTATAATCTTATGTCCTGTCAGGTCTGCTGTCCATTTTCTGCTTAATTTCTGAAAAAACAGTTTACTGGAATCATACAGGTGAAACTCAAAAAATTTGAATATCGTGCAAAGTTCATGTATTTCAGTAATGCAACTTAAAAGGTGAAACTAACATATGAGATAGACTCATTACATGCAAAGCGAGATATTTCAAGCCTTTATTTGTTATAATTTGGATAATTATGGCTTACAGCTTATGAAACCCCAAAGTCACAATCTCAGGTACCCTTTGCTCAGGGGGTATGGATTAATTAGCTGACTAGAGTGTGACACTTTGAGCCTAGAATATTGAACCTTTTCACAAAATTCAAATTTTAAACTGCATTAATGCAATTCCTTTTAATTTGCATTACTGAAATAAATGGACTTTTGCACGATATTCTAATTTTTTGAGTTTCACCTGTATACATTCTTACCCAAAACTAAAAGTCAGCTTCAAGAAGATGTGTTTAATGGAGCAGTTTTACATCCGCCTTCATGTGTTTCAAATAGCGCAGCTCCATGAGACGCTTACTTGAAGAACAGAGCCCTTTAACATTCTATATCAAACTTCTTACAAAGAAATGACATAAAAATGCTAAATGTCTGGTCCCTGTCTCTAGTTGTCATCCGTAGAAAGATTCCCTAATCTGCTCCCTCCAAAACCCTAGAACCAAAACAATAAAGGAAAACATACATGCCTGTCTAAGGAATATTATCAACATAGGTTTCCTTCAGGATGCTGCCTGAAATTTAAGATTTCTCAAATAGTTTATAGGGCATATAAATGTAAACCCAATGCAAGAACAGGGCAGGCATTAGAAATTAGGTATAGCTTGTAGTGGGTGGCCACCAACAGCTACAAGCCTCTGTTATCTGTTATAGGGCTTAGTGGGACACCCGTACAGCTAGGCATATGGCAATACTGCTGTAGAGAGACAGATTTATAAAGAGTACATAGATAGACATTCAAACCTGTAGGTTATGCCTGTACCATACATTCTAAGAAGGGTGTCAAGAAACCTTACTATCCATAGCCTTGAGAGGAAAATCAAGTTCCAGTGGGATCACTTTTTTGTGTTGCTCTTTCGGTTCCTCGGTCGAATATCTGGAAACAGATTCTTGGTCAGCATCTCCCTAGGTAGGAAAGGTGGCATCAGATGCTAGGGACTTGGACCAATGGTGCAAAGTGGAGCAGGGAGACAGTGCCTCCATTGCTGCTTCAAGTGTTGTGAATGATGACAAATAGTGATGGAAGAACTTTGGCCGGGACATTTCGTGAACGCGCGATTCTGGCGGGTCCCATTGACTTTAATGGCAGGCGAACCTGAAAAACCTTCAGGTCATATTTGCAGCCACTAAATACTTACTAGAAGTGCACAAATAGTCCCACAACATGGACAGTGACATACCAGAGGGGGATCATTGGCAAAAATTCCCACAAAAAATATGTATTTTAATCAGGGGCCATTTTTATGCGTCTTAAAGGGAAACTCTCAAAAATGTGCCCTGCTGGAGCCTAGAAATTTTTTATTTTAGGCCACGAGAGTATAGGCCCCAAAAATGATGATGATGATGTGGCTAGAGGTACATTAGGCGGTCACTGGATACAAATTTTACTGTAGGCCACTGGAGTACCGGCACCAAAAACTAGGCATTTACCTGACAGAAAAGAACTTATTATGATGTAGCTGGAGGTACATTTGGCGGTCACTGGCAAAAAATTTTACTGTAGGCCAGTACAGGCCCCAAAAATTAGGTATTCACCTGACAGAAAAGAACTTGTGATGATGTGGCTGGAGGTACATTAGGCGGTCACTGGATACAAATTTTACTGTAGGCCAGTACAGGCCCCAAATATTAGGCATTCACCTGACAGAAAAGAACTTGTGATGATATGGCTGGAGGTACATTAGGCAGTCACTGGATACAAATTTTACTGTAGGCCAGTACAGGCCCCAAAAATTAGGCATTCACCTGACAGAAAAGAACTTGTGATGATGTGGCTGGAGGTACATTAGGCGGTCACTGGATACAAATTTTTCTGTAGGTCAGTACAGCCTAGTGATGGACGAACATCGGCCGGGATGGTTCGCGAACGTGATCGCGTGAACTTGATCAAATGTTTGCAAACCAGTTCGCGGCGGGCCCCATTCACTTTAAAGGCAGGCGAACCTGGAATACCTTCAGGTCATATTTGCAGCCACCAAATACTTACTAGAAGTGCACAAATAGTCCCACATATTGGACAGTGACATAGCAGATGTATTATTCGAATTTGCGATCTTCATTCATTATTTTTTTCAATGCAAAATATCGTCAATGTAATTTTTGCCTATGCGCATGCGCAAAATAGGAGCGACCTACTACAGCAACTGGGTTTCCACCAGACCGAAGTTGGATGCGATCAGAAAAGATGGTTGGCAACAATTTTCGCGAAGTTGAGGAAGAATTTCTGATCACTGTAAGTAATTTGACATTAAAGCAGTGTATTTAATTACATTTCACATGCATGTTATAACAATAGCTGTATATGCAGATCGAGTGTTTAAAAAAAGCGTGTAACGGGTTCCGAAGGTGCACTCGGTCCCCCATTGCCCACATAACTGTTGCTTAGCTTTGGGAATGAGGATGTGTGTTTGACCTCATTCCCAGGGCGGCTTTACTAGCTGGGTGGCTCCCGGCTCCTAGTCTGCCTTGAGCGCCGAGCTGATCCCTCGGTGCTCGACTGGTTGGTCTGTCGGTCATGTGACGCTGGCCACGTCACATGACCCTCACTTCCCACTATAAATACAGGCAGCCTGCTGGCCACAGGTTGCCTGTTAATTTAGGTTCCACTTGTGATTTGGTCTTTCCTGGCATACTTACCTCCTGCTGAATTCCTGACGATCCTCTGCCTGCTTCTTGTGTACTTTGCTGCTCTCCTGGTATTTGACCCCTGCCTCCTCCTGACGATCCTCTGCTGACTCCTTTGGTACTTCACGTCTCTCCTGGTATTTATGACCCCGGCTTCTCCTGACACTTCTCTGCTTGCTCCATTTGTACTTTGTAGCTTTCCTGGTATTGACTCGGTCCGTTCGCGTCCTGTTGTTTGTCTGTCTGTCATCCCTGCACTTATTCCTAGTTAGGGATTGCCGTCCAGTTGTCCCCTGTCATTAGGACTCGCGAGGCAAGTAGGCAGGGGTAAGGGTGGAGCGCAGTGGTCACTTCCCTCCCCCCTGTGTGTGTGTGTACGCGACCGTTACAGATTAACAGGCCCAATAACCACTGTATTATGAATCCTCTGGTGACCCTGACTGACCATGTCTCTAATCTGACGCAGGGGGTGCAGGAGTTAGGGGAAAAACTCAGTTCTTTTGAGTTAGGGCAAGGTTCTTCCACTCCTCAGGCCTCCAGTCCGCATTTTGAGCCCCAGATTAAGCTCCCAGAACCCTTTTCTGGAGACCGGAAGAAGTTTCTCTCTTTTAAGGAGAGTTGCAAACTTTACTTCCGTTTGCACCCCGTGTCCTCTGGCCCCGAGAGTCAACGCGTGGGCATTATCATTTTCCGATTACAGGGTGATCCCCAGGACTGGGCATTCTCTTTACCTGCTGGCGCCAGTTGTTTATATTCTGTGGAGGGGTTCTTTCAGGCCCTGGGTACCCTCTATGATGAACCAGACAGGGCTCTAGTAGCCGAGACGGCTCTAAAGGCACTGGTTCAGGGCAATTTACCAGCGGAGGATTATTGCACCCAATTCAGAAGGTGGTGTGTCCCCTCAGGATGGAACGAACCAGCCCTGAAGAGTCAGTTCAGGTCAGGTCTGTCTGATAAATTAAAGGATCTTCTGGTCAGTTATCAACTTCCAGAGACCTTAGAGGAGATGATGACCCTTGTTGTCCGACTTGACCGACGGGTTAGAGAGAGACGACAGGAACAACAGTTCTCTTCCCAGATGGTGGTCCAGCCAGAGGCCTATCCCAGATACAATGCTGAGGTCTCCACCGAGGAACCCATGCAGGTTGGCATGACCCAAGGGAATCTTCGCCGCAGACGTGGAGAATGCTTTTACTGTGGAGATCCTGACCATTGGATCAACCAGTGTCCTAAGAAGGTCCTCTCTGTCAAGTCTCCTAAGGCAAGGCAGCCTAAAGACCAGGTACACCCTGAATTTTCTAAATGTAAGCTTTCGGTAGCCATTACGATTTCTCTGGGAGTAGATAAATGGCCGGGTAAGGCCTTTATTGATTCTGGCTCAGCGGCTAGCTTTATTGACTCTGAGTATGCTGTAAGATTGGGTATTCCTATGTTTGCCTTACCAACTCCTATCCATGTCATGGCTATTGATGCTACTCCTCTTATTGGTGGTACGGTGAGCTTATGTACCTCAGAGATTTCTCTAACCGTGGGTGTGTGCCACTCAGAGAGATGTTCGCTTCTAGTCCTGGAGAACCTACCTGCTGAGGTGGTACTAGGGTTGCCTTGGCTCCGACTACATAACCCCACTATAGATTGGTCCAATGGGGAGTTGGTGAGATGGGGGCCTAAGTGTGACTCGTGCTTGTCCGTGGTACAGGCTGGGGTCTCAGTAAAGTCTGATACTTTACCCTCTGTTGTTAGAGAATATTCTGATGTATTCTCATCACCAACCCCGGAGGTTCTACCCCCCCAATAGACCTTATGATTGTACCATAGAGCTAGTAGAGGGGGCCAAGTTTCCTAAAGGACGAATTTATAATCTTTCAATGCCCGAACACAAGGCCATGGAAGATTATATTAAGGAGAGCCTTGGTAAAGGGCATATTAGACCTTCTGTCTCTCCTATGGGGGCGGGGTTTTTCTTTGTTAAGAAAAAAGATGGTGGTCTTAGGCCATGTATCGATTACCGGAGATTAAATAAAATCACTGTCCAGAATAGATACTCCCTCCCATTGATTCCGGATTTATTTAACCAGGTTCTGGGGGCAACCTGGTTTTCCAAAATTGACCTGAAAGGGGCATACAATCTAATCTGAATCAAGGAGGGAGACGAATGGAAGACGGCGTTCAATACTCCGGTAGGACACTTTGAATATCAGGTGATGCCTTTTGGACTCAGCAATGCCCCAGCTGTGTTCCAAAACTTCATGAATGACATTCTTAGGGAGTTCTTAGGTAAATTTGTTATTGTCTATCTTGACGACATTTTGATATTCTCTCCTGACTTCGAATCCCATGTGTCTCATGTTAAACAAGTATTAGAGGTGTTGAGGGAGAATCAGCTATCCGCTAAACAAGAGAAATGTGTCTTTGGTGTACAGGAGATTCTGTTTCTAGGGCATGTTCTGACTCCTCACGCCTTCAAGATGGATCCTGGTAAGGTACTAGCAATTAAGGAATGGGTAAGACCTTCATCCCTAAAGGCCTTACAACGGTTCTTAGGTTTCGCCAATTACTATCGTAAATTTATTATGAATTTTTCCATAATTGCTAAACCGTTGACCGACCTTACTAAGAAAGGGGCGGATTTGGAGAATTGGTCTAGAGGCCATTTCTTCATTTGAAAAATTAAAAAAGGCATTCAGTAGCGCTCCCATTCTGATCCAGCCTGATCAGGAGAAACCTTTTATTGTGGAGGTGGATGCGTCCGAGGACGGCGCAGGAGCAGTCCTTTCACAAGGTCCTGCTAGCCTCACTAATCTGAGACCATGTGCCTTCTTCTCCAGGAAATTCTCTCCCACGGAGAGAAACTACGACATAGGGAATAGGGAGCTGCTGGCCATTAAATGGGCATTTGAGCAGTGGAGGCATTTTCTGGAGGGGGGAAGGCATTGTGTAGCTGTTGTCACTGACCATAAAAACCTTATGTCTCTCGAGTCTGCTAAGAGGTTGAATCCCCGTCAAGCCTCTGTTTTTTACTCATTTTGATATTTCCATCACGTTCAGGCCGGGAAGTAAAAATGTGAAGGCGGACGCATTATCTCGGAGCTTCCAGGCTTTTCAACCTACTGAGGTACCACCTGAATCCATCCTACCAGCAAAAATCTTCTTAGCAGCTCTTACCCAGGATATCTCGGCTCGCATTAGGTCTGAACAACATCTGGCACCGGTATCCACCCCAACAGATAAGTTGTTTGTTCCCGTACAATTTCGTCTCCAGCTGTTGGGTAAGTGTCACGATTCTGCCTTTTGTGGACATCCGGGTGTTGAGGGCACTAAGGATCTGGTTTCTAGATCTTATTGGTGGCCCACTCTAACTAAGGATGTCAAGTCCTACGTGTCAGCCTGTGAGGTTTGTGCCAGGTCCAAGACACCTAGGACTCGCCCTGCTGGTAACCTACGACCCCTACCCATTCCCAGTAGACCCTGGTCCCATATCTCGATGGACTTTATAACTGACCTACCGCCGGCGGAGGGTAAGACTGTAGTTTGGGTAGTGGTCGATAGGTTTAGCAAGATGGTCCATTTCATTCCCCTGTCTAAACTCCCGAATGCCAAAACCCTGGCGTCTATTTTTGTGAAAGAAATTGTTCGATTGCATGGTATCCCGGAAAATATTGTTTCTGACAGGGGTGTGCAGTTTGTGTCCAAATTCTGGAGGGCCTTCTCTCAAAATTGTAAAATTTCATTGTCTTTTTCCTCTGCCTACCACCCTGAGAGTAATGGGCAGACTGAACGCCTTAATCAGTCTGTCGAACAATTCTTGAGGTCGTATGTTGCTGATGACCAGCAATTATGGGTGAAATTTCTTCTATTGGCTGAATTTGCTTTGAATAACCGTGTCAATTCTTCTGCTGGGGTTTCACCTTTCTTTTGTAACCATGGTTTCCATCCCCGTTTTCATTCTGGGTCATCCGTCTCCTCCTCTAACCCTGAGGCGGATAGGCTCTCCTCTGAATTGTGCACAGTTTGGGCCCGGGTTCAATCGAACTTAGAAAAGGCTCAAAGTTCTCAGAAACTCAAGGCCGATAGGAGACGTTCAAAGGGGGTGAATTTTCAGGTTGGGGATAAGGTATGGTTGTCCTCCAAGAATCTCTCTCTTAAGGTAGATTCTAAAAAGTTTGCTCCTCGTTTTATTAGACCATATAAGATCACGGAGGTATCTTTTAGGTTGGAGCTGCCCGAGTCATTCCACATTCATAATGTGTTCCATAAGTCTATACTTAAAAAATATTTTGAACCGGTAGTACCATCAAAAGCCTCGCCTCCGCCGGTTCTTGTTAATGATGCTGTCGAGTATGTGGTGTCTAAAATAGTGGATGTCAGGAAGGTGCGTAATTCCTTGCAGTACCTGATTCACTGGAAGGGGTATGGACCTGAAGAGAGATCTTGGGTACCTGCCAGGGAGGTTCATGCTCCTAGACTTGTTTGAAAATTTCATTTAGAACACCCTGAAAAGCCAACGCCTGAAGTCTTGGGTCCGGTGGCCCTTCGTAAAAGGAGGGGTACTGTAACGGGGTTCCGAAGGTGCACTTGGTCCCCCATTGCCCGCAGAACTGTTGCTTAGCTTTGGGAATGAGGATTGACCTCATTCCCAGGGCGGCTTTACTAGCTGGGTGGCTCCCGGCTCCTAGTCTGCCTTGAGCGCCGAGCTGATCACTCGGTGCTCGACTGGTTGGTCTGTCGGTCATGGGATGCTGGCCACGTCACATGACCCTCACTCCCCACTATAAATACAGGCAGCCTGCTGGCCACAGGTTGCCTGTTAATTTAGGTTCCACCTGTGATTTGGTCTTCCTGGCGTACTTACCTCCTGCTGAATTCCTGACGATCCTCTGCCTGCTTCTTGTGTACTTTGCTGCTCTCCTGGTATTTGACCCCGGCCTCCTCCTGACGATCCTCTGCTGACTCCTTTGGTACTTCACGTCTCTCCTGGTATTTATGACCCCGGCTTCTCCTGACAATTCTCTGCTTGCTCCATTTGTACTTTGTAGCTTTCCTGGTATTGACTCGGTCCGTTCACGTCCTGTTGTTTGTCTGTCTGTCATCCCTGCACTTATTCCTAGTTAGGGATTGCCGTCCAGTTGTCCCCTGTCATTAGGACTCGTGAGGCAAGTAGGCAGGGCCAGGGGTAAGGGTGGAGCGCAGTGGTCACTTCCCTCCCCCCTGTGTGTGTGTGTACGCGACCGTTACAAAGCGCCATTGCGAAAATCCCTAATGATGCGATTTATTTTTTTCGCGGTACACACAACTTCAAATTTTATAAGGTCTCATGAGATATTAGTGATTGGTGCACTAAGTATTGTTGTGAGAACTTGCCACTCCAGTACAGGCCCCAAAAATTAGCCAATAGGCATTACCTCACAGCAAAGAACTTTGGATTCTGTGGCTGGAGGTACATTAGGCGGTCACAGGATTAATATGTAACTGTCGTCCAGTACAGGCCCCAAAAATTAAGCATTTAACGGCCATAAAAGGCCTTTTATGCCACTGTATTTACCAAAGACAGGGACCATGATTTGTTCTGGGTGGTGGCGGATATTTGTGGGCTGTCATGAGGAATTTCAATCAAACATGGTCGACTTGTCACATGTGTTGAATTCCTCCGAGATCCATGCCTCATTCATTTTTAGAAATGTGAGGTAGTCCACACTGTTGTGAGCTAGGCGAGTGCGCTTATCGGTCACGATCCCCCCTGCTGCGCTGAACGTCCTTTCGGACAGGACACTGGACGAGGGGCAAGCCAACAGTTCCATGGCAAATTGTGCCAGCTCTGGCCACAGGTCAAGCCTGCCCACCCAGTAGTCCAGGGGTTTATTGCTTCTCAGAGCGTCCACATCGGCCGTTAACCCGATGTAGTTTGAGATGTAGACGGACACCTGTTGGTCTTGGCATTCCCTGAGGCTGGATCTGGAGGGCGGCTGTCGATGGGTTGGATGAAAGAATGATCTCATATCCGAAGTGACCAAGACATCTTCAAACCACCCTCTTCTTGCAGGCGTGTTAGGATTGGTACCTGCACCTGTTTCGCTGTGCTTTTTATATGGGGTCCCTCTTCAAACACTGGAACATGAAGGCCCCAATTTGCGCTAAATTGGAAGCGGTGGATCGCCCTGGGTCCTGATCATCGCGCTGGAGAATGACATCCTCGGTCTCCTCCCCCCAGCCACGAAGAACACCAGGGATCACCGAAAAGTTTAAAGTCCCCCTCAAACCCTGCTCTTCTTGCTCCTCCTCCTCCCCCCAGCCACCACCCTTCTTTGACTCCTCTTCAGACTCCTACTGACTTGTCTCAGATGGAGTAGCCCCCCTGGGAATTCATTCAGCATTGTGATTCCAGCTCCTGCTCCTTGACGGCTTGATCAATGACACGACGCAATGCACGCTCCAGAAGGCGTAAGGTATGATGTCACTGATGGCATTCTGGCTGTGACTAACCAGTTTGGTGAGCTCATCAAATGGCCGCAGAAGTCTGCATGCGTTGCGCATGAGCAGCCACTGGTGCGGTGAAAATAAACCAAACTCCCCAGAACCTGTCCTGCTGCAGGATTCGTAAAGGTAGTCGTTAACAGCACATTGCTGCTAGAGCAGCCTATCAAGCATATACAGTCCTGATCAAAAGTTTAAGACCAGGGCCGTTTCTTGGATTCCGACCTCATTTACGAAATTCAAATCCGACGAATTCTGGCATAGTCATCTGTATCGTTTTGTGCCTTGCCTGAGCAGGAGAGTGAGAAGCGTCTGCTGGGATTCGAACCCGTGACCTTCTGTATCAGAGGCAAGGCACTTACCCACACAGCTATAAAAGCTGCTTAGCCACTAACTGAAAAAATTTGAGACTTCTACTGTAGACTCGTTGATAGCTTTGATAGCCAGTGTACATCCATACAGCTCTGCTATATATCTATCTATGATAGCTGCCCCAGCACACCTAGCCTGCTACATCTATACACATGACAGCTGCCCAGCACATTCAGCTCTACTATATATATATGACAGCTGCCCCAGCACACTCAGCTCTGCTATATCTCTATATATGATAGCTTCCCCAGCACACTCAGCTTTGCTACATCTATACGCATGACAGCTGCCCAGCACACTCAGCTCTGCTATATCTCTATATATGATATATTGAGGGGTGGAGATGGCACTATGATACTGGCACATGGGAGGGGAGGAGAGAGGCACTTGATACTAGCACATGGGGGGAGATGGCACTATGATACTGGCACATGTGGGGGGGGGGAGAGGCACTTAATACTGGCACATTGGGGGGGAGATGGCACATTGGGGGGGAGATGGCACTATGATACTGGCACATGGAGGGGTGGGAAGGAGAGAGGCACTTGATACTTTCACATTAGGGGGGGAGATGGCACTATGATACTGGCACATGTGGGGGGGGGGGGGGGGGGGGAAGGAGAGAGGCACTTAATACTGGCACATTGGGGGGGAGATGGCACTATGATACTGGCACATGGAGGAGTGGGAAGGAGAGAGGCACTTGATACTGGCACATGGGGGGGAGATGGCACTATGATACTGGCACATTGGAGGGAGATGGCACTATGCTACTGGCACATAAGGGGGACTACTGGCACATAAGGGGGGCTACTGGCACATAAGGGGGCTGCTGGCCCATAAGGGGGGCTACTGGCACATGATATGGGGGAGTACTGGCACATAAGGGGGCTACTGGCACATAAGGGGGACTACTGGCACATGATAGGGGGGGCTACTGGCACATAAGGGGGGCTGCTGGCACATAAGGGGGACTACTGGCGCATAAGGGGGGCTACTGGCACATGATAGGGGGGGCAATCTGGCTACTGGCACATGATGGTGGGGGGGCTCTTATTACTGGCACATGATTGGGGGGCATCTATGGGGGCACATCTTACTGGCACATGAATAGGGGGCATCTATGGGGGCACATCTTACTGGCTCATGATTAGGGGGCATCTATGGGGGCACATCTTACTGGCACATTATTGGGGGGCATCTATTGGGGCACTTATTACTGGCACATTATTGGGTGGCACTATAGGGGCATCTACTGAGGCAAAAAAGAAGGGGTATTTTATATGGGGGGCTCTGTATAGGGGCATTTTATACTGGGACACATTATGGTGGGTACCATGGGGAAGGGGGGAGAGGAGCACTATGGGGTCATCTACGGGGGCACTGAGAAGGGGTATTTTATATTGGCACATTATGGGAACATTAGCTCAACTGGGGGCATTACAAGGGGGTATAATTTGCACATTATAAGGAGAATTATTTCTACTGGGGGGGCATTATGGTGGGCTTTATTACTTCCCCATGGTATGACCCCCTAGTAGCAGCACCAGCCTCTCCCTGCTCTGCTATCCCTCTGCCCTTTCTCCAAATCCTTATTATGAAATCTTTCTCCTTAGGATAAAGCACATCAGCTCCACCGAGCCCCCGGTGTTGAAGTGTTGAAGTGGTGTCCGAGATCCTAAGGGCCAAGCCAAGTAACTGTAAGTTTTCATGTTGAGTATGTTTATGTTATACACATATAGCCTGCACTGTGCCACACAATATACAGTATACCTCTACACTGTGTAGGGGTTATACTGTTTATTGTACAGAATGGCACTGAGGTTATTTTGTCCGGCATGGTGTAACCTCCATACATTTTATGTACAGTATACAGTAATCCGCCTTGCCATCTATGCTTTGAATCTGGTTTTATATGTTACTTGGTTTTTGTACATTTACTTGCGTGTGCTAGTTGAGACCTGCTGTGATTGGGTTTTAGTTAGTTATTAAATGCTAACATGACAATTTTTTGGTTTTGCACATTATTGATGATTGTATTTCATGACTACTCTTCTAAGGGTATTGCCTTCCTTTATACTGCAGTTCTCCTGTACCACTCTGCCTGCGACTTTTATCAGTTTATCAGTAATTTTCTTTTGCTCTCAATAAATCTTGTGTTAAGCAAAAAAAATATAAAAATATATGGTGAGACGGTTGCAAGTACTCTTCTGATATGATTTCATCGAGCAGTTTTAATGGGGGGGGGGGGGGGAGTTTTTTTGAGAGAAATTTTACCTAGAAACTGCACTGTTTAAGACCACTTGAAAAATGGCAAAAAATCATCTTTAGCATGGTTGGATCTTAACAAGGTTCCAAGTAGAGCTTCAACATGCAACAAGAAGAAATTGGAGTGAGACAAAACATTTTTTGAGAATTCAATTTAATAAAAACAACGAATAAACTGAAACAGGCTGTTTTTCAGCTGATCAAAAGTTTAGGACCACACCTCCAAAAAAAACCTAAACCCCCCCAAAACAGAAATCCAACTTCCAAACATGAACTCAGTAATGAGTAGCTCCGCCGTTATTGTTTATCACTTCAAAAATTCGTTTCGGCATGCTTGATGCAAGCGTTTCAATGAGGTGAGTGGGAACATTTCTCCAAGTGGTGAAGACGGCCGCACGAAGGCCATCTACTGTCTGGAACTGTTGTCCATTTTTGTAAACTTCCCTTGCCATCCATCCCCAAAGGTTCTCAATTGGATTTAGATCAGGGGAACACGCAGGATGGGCCAAAAGAGTAAGGTTATTCTCCTGGAAGAAGTCCCTCTTCCTGCGGGCATTGTGTACTGTAGCGTTGTCCTGTTGAAAAACCCAGTCGTTACCACACAGACAAGGGCCCTCAGTCATGAGGAATGCTCTCTGCAACATCTGGACATAGCCAGTGGCCGTTTGACGCCCCTGCACTTCCTGAAGCTCCATTGTTCCACTGAAGGAAAAAGCACCCCAGACCATTATGACGCCCCCTCCACTGTGGCGCATAGAAAACATCTCAGATGGGATCTGCTTGTCATGCCAGTAACGTCGGAAACCATCAGGACCATCAAGGTAAAAGAAATTCTCATCGGAGAATAAAACTTTCTTCCACCTTTGAATGTCCCATGTTTGGTGCTCTCTTGCAACGTCCAAACGAGCAGTTCTGTGGCGTTCAAGGAGACAAGGTCTTTGAAGACGTTTTTTGAAGCCCTTCAGTCTCAGATGCCGTCTGATGGTTATGGGGCTGCAGTCAGCACCAGTAAGGGCCTTAATTTGGGTCGAGGATCGTCCAGTGTCTTGACGGACAGCCAATTGGATCCTCCGGCTCAGTGCTGATTAAATTTTTTTGGGTCTTCCACTTGACTTTTTTGTTCCATAAATCCTCAGGATCATTTAAGAAATTCCAAATGACTGTCTTACTGCGCCCCATCTCAGCAGCGATGGCGCGCTGTGAGACACTGCTTATGCAATTCAACAACCCGATAACGTTCAAAAAGGGAGAGGTTTTTTTGCCTTTGCCATCACAACGTGTGACTACCTGACAGAAAATGACAATGAATCCACATCTTTGCACAGATTTGGCCTTTTAAAGGCATGTGGTCCTAAAATTTGGATCAGCTAAAAAACAGCCTGTTTCAGTTTAATCGTTATTTTCAATTAATTGAATGCTCAAAAAATGTTTTGTCTCACTCTCATTTCTTCTTGTTGCTTGTTGAAGCTCTACTTGGAACCTTGTTAAGATCCAACAATGTAAAATATGATTTTTTGCCATTTTTCAAATGGTCTTAAACCTTTGATCAGGACTGTACAAGGTGGAGTACCAGCGCGTCGGGCTGTCACAAATCAGATGTCTCACGGACAGGTGATGTCGCCACTGAACGTCAGCAAGGCGAGCCATGGCTGTGTAAGATCTTCTAAAATGGCCAGAGATTTTCCTAGCCTGCCGCAAGACGTTCTGGACCCCGGGGTATTTGGCAACGAATCACTGCACGACTAAGTTCAGTACGTGTGCCATGCACGGCACGTGTGTCATTTTGCCCTGTTTCAGAGCATTCAGCAGATTGGCACCATTGTCGCAGACCACTTTACCAACTGTCAAATTGAGCGGGGTTAGCCACTAATCGGCCTGTGACTGCAGAGCTGAAAGGAGTGCAGGACCGGTGTGGCTCTTGGCTTCCAGGCACAGCAGCCACAGCACAGCTGGGCAATGTCTCACCTGGCACGTCGAATAGGTTCTGGGGAGCTTTGGGGGCGCAGCAGAAGAGGTGGTAGCAGTGGAAAAGAAGGAGTCAGCCGAGAAGGAGACGGAGGATGGAGTAGGAGGAAGAGAAGAAGAGGCAAGACTGCATGCAATGCGTGGCGGTAACACCAAATCCACACGGGAGCCATGGATTACATGCTTGACGGCCGTCATAAGGTTAACCCAGTGTTCAGTAAAAGTTATGTACCTTCCCTGCCCGTGTTTGCTAGACCACGTGTCTGTAGTCAGATGTATCTTGGCACCGACACTGTGTGCCAGAGATATATTTACTTGCCGCTGAACGTGGCCATATAGCTCTGGGATGCCCTTTTGGGAGAAATATTTCCTTCTGGGGACCTTCTATTGCGGTGTGTCAATGGCCACACATTTTCTAAAGACCTCTGAGTCCACCAGTTTATATGGCAGTAGTTGGCGGACTAGCAGTTCTGACAAGCCAGCGGTCAGCCGTTGGGGAAGAGGGTTACCCTGCGTCAACTTTTTTTCCCCGAACATTTGGGCCACGGAAGCCTGCCTACTGCCAGATGAACACAACGACGCCACGGTGGAAGGTGGATAAATGGAAGGAGAGAGGAGAAGGAGAAGAGTCAGGACGTGGAGCACCAGGAATGTAGCTTTGTGGGTTCTGACGGCTTTGCTCTCACTGGCCTCGGTGATGGGAGGCCAGGTGCCTTCTTAAGTCGGTCGTCCCTAAGTGAGTCTTGGGCTTACCACGACTTATGCGTTGACAGCACAGGCTGCAGATGGCAACACTATTGTCAGCAGCTGACACGTTAAAAAAAGCCCACACTGCGGAGCCATGTGCCAGCGTCCTGGGAGCGCCAGAAGTGACTGTGCATGGTGGATGGCTTGCTCCAGCTACATTTGCAGTCTGCTTTTTGCCTCCTGTGCCCTGCGAGCTCTGCCTGCTTCTCCTCCCTCTCTGCTTATCCGTCTTTCCCACTGAACTCCCCTCCTCTTCTTATCTTGTGGGCACTCACGTGACATCCATTGATACGTCATCATCGTCACCTTCACCACCACTGACATTTGAGATCTCGGAGTAGGCAGCAACAGCGGGGACCTCCCTCCTTGGGCTGATCTGGGTACTGTGGTCAGACCTCTGAGTGGCGGCCGTTGCTACCTCCTCTTCCTCATCCGATGTCAAGAATGGCTGCGCATCGGTAAGGTCTGGGAATGGATGGGAAAATAATTCCTCTGACTCGAGTGGAGGGACTATGGTGTTGTGGTGGTGATGGTGTCTTTGGCCTCATTCAATATTTTGAGGAAGCAGGTATATCAAACCCCTTAATCAGTTATTTGTGGAAGCAGGTATATCGCAGGCCTCAATCAATATTTTGTGGAAGCAGGTATATCAATCCCCTTAATCAGTTATTTGTGGAAGCAGGTATATCGCAGCCCTCAATCAGTATTTTGTGGAAGCAGGTATATCAATCCCCTTAGTCAATATTTTGTGGAAGCAGGTATATCGCAGGCCTCAATCAGTATTTTGTGGAAACAGGTATATCAATCCCCTTAATCAGTATTTTGTGGAAGCAGGTATCTCGCAGGCCTCAATCAATATTCGGTGGAAGCAGGTATCTCATTCCCTTTAATCAGTATTTTGTGGAAGTAGGTATATCGCAGCCCTCAATCAGTATTTTGTAGAAGAAGGTATATTAGTCCCCTTAATCTGTATTTTGTGGAAGATGGTATATCGCAGACCATAATCTTTTTATTTGCCAGAACAGTTATATCACACCACCCTGTTTATTTGGGGCAACAGGTATATCACAGCCCTCAATCAGTATTTTGTGGAAGATGGTATATCACACCCCTCAATCACCCGTTGCAAATAGTTGTTCCAATAGCGCTTGTCCCTCTATATAGCTGCGGTATCGCAGCAGAACCGCACACAACTGCTACACAATTCAAATGCACTATATACTTTCTATGTTAGAAAGTATATTATAGGTATATCACACCCCTCAATCATTTTTTTGGGCGCAACAGGTATATCACACCCATTGCAATTAGTTGTTCCAATAGCGTTTGTCCCTCTGTATAGCTGCGGTATTGCAGCAGAACCGCACACAACTGCTGCACAATACAAAAGCACTATAATATACTTTCTATGTTAGAAAGTATATTATAAGTATATCACACCTATAGATAGCACACTTATACCAGTCCTTAAAAGGACTTTTGTGGCCCTATTAGCTTGCGTTTGGTGTCCCTAACAGCCTGTCCCTGCTCCAAAAAGCAACATCTTCCTACACTGGCAAAACACAGAATGTAAAATGGCTGCCAGATCGGGTTCTGTGATAGGGTGGGGGGGTGTCCATGTGCTGAAACGTCTCAATTGGCTGTCCTGTCCTACCTGGTGGATGTGTTATGGGTCGAAGTTCGGCGCAATGCAAAGGAATATGGCGCTGGCGGACATCGCCGTATGTTTGCGAGTTCGGCGAATCGCAAATGTGCAAAGTTCGCTACGAAACGACCTCCGGGCGAACCGCAAGGCCATCTCTAATGACAAAGTCCCATCTCGATGGAATACTTCTGAGATTGCCAGGTACAACAATACGAACTTGACTTGCTTTTAAAAATGTCTTGCGACACTTTTTTACCTCAGCTGAGCAGTTGTTGAATAGGAGCACACAATGGAATCTTAATTACAGTCCATTATTTGCCTGCTTGTAAGATGGCTGTTTCGTGGAGTAGTCTAAATTTTTATCCATAACTTCCCTGGGTCTCTGGCGACAGAACTTTGGAGGGTGACTTGTTTGAGGTTCTTCCATGATGCTTGTAGGTTGGGGCCAACTCTGTGTGCTCTTTCACCTTTGCCTCTTCCTGCTGTCCTGAGCGCTTCAAGCAGGTCGCATTCAGTTAAAGTTGCAAGGTCTTGTGAGAAAGATTCCGCCAACCAGTGGCGTAACTACCGGGGAAGCAGGGGAAGTGGCTGCTTCGGGGTCCAGGCTGACAAGGGGCCCGGCGCCCGGCATTGTGTCAGTCATATTATTTAAAGAGGACCTTTCATGGGTCTGGACTTTGTTAGCTAAGTAGCAGGACATGTAGAGCAGCGCCCAGGGATCTTCCTGCACTTGCTATTATATCCCCGTTACCGTCTCCCGCGCTGTATGATAATTACTACTCTCAGAGCAGGGAGGAGGAGACTGCCCTTTTTCTCAATGGGCGTTTCTTCTCCCTGGCCGTAGCGCTGTCCAATCAGAGCGTAGAGCGTCACAGCCAGGGAGAAGGAACGCCCATTGAGAAAAAGGCCAGTCTCCTCCTCCCTGCTCTGATAGTAGTAATTACCATACAGCACGGGAGACGGTAACGGGGGCCACAGCGGGCGAACGGATATAATAGCAAGTGCAGGGAGATCCCTGGGCGCCGCTCTACATGTCCTGCTACTTAGTTAAAGGGGTTGTCCGAGTTATGAAAAAAAATAATATAGCACTGAAAATCTGATATATAACTGAGCTAAGCAAGTTTTATGCAAAAAAATATATATTTTTCCTCATTTCCCTGGTTCATTTCTGGCCCTTTGTTTACATGCAATAAAAACCATCTCTGCCCCTCCCCCTGCTCTGCTAAGTGAGTGAATACAAGAGCTGCCCTGAGTGACATGTCTGCCCCTCCCCCTGCTCTGCTAAGGTGACTGAATACAAGAGCTGCCTTGATCGACATGTCTGCCTGCTGCAGCATGTTGACAGACAGACTCTGCAGCATGTTGTATGTGTAGGGCTACAAGTACCAGCTGTACAATGACACTGCTAAGGGAGTGGATACAAGTGCTGCCCTGAGTGACATGTCTGCCTGCTGGGAGACTCTGCAGCATGTTGTACAGTACAGACCAAAAGTTTGGACACACCTTCTCATTCAAAGAGTTTTCTTTATTTTCATGACTATGAAGGCATCAAAACTATGAATTAACACATGTGGAATTATATACATAACAAACAAGTGTGAAACAACTGAAAATATGTAATATTCTAGGTTCTTCAAAGTAGCCACTTTTTGCTTTGATTACTGCTTTGCACACTCTTGGCATTCTCTTGAGGAGCTTCATAAGGTAGTCCCCTGAAATGTTTTTCACTTCACCGGTGTGCCCTGTCAGGTTTAATAAGTGGGATTTTTTGCCTTATAAATGGGGTTGGGACCATCAGTTGTGTTGAGGAGAAGTCAGGAGGATACACAGCTGATAGTCCTACTGAATAGTCTGTTAGAATTTGTATTATGGCAAGAAAAAAGCAGCTAAGAAAAACGAGTAGAAAATTGGGAAAACTTTGAAAGTAAGGGCTATTTGACCATGAAGGAGAGTGATGGGGTGCTGCGCCAGATGACCTGGCCTTCACAGTCACCGGACCTGAACCCAATCGAGATGGTTTGGGGTGAGCTGGACCGCAGAGTGAAGGCAAAAGGGCCAACAAGTGCTAAGCATCTCTGGGAACTCCTTCAAGACTGTTGGAAGACCATTTCAGGGGACTACCTCTTGAAGCTCATCAAGAGAATGCCAAGAGTGTGCAAAGCAGTAATCAAAGCAAAAGGTGGCTACTTTGAAGAACCTAGAATATGACATATTTTCAGTTGTTTCACACTTGTTTGTTATGTATATAATTCCACATGTGTTAATTCATAGTTTTGATGCCTTCGTAGTCATGAAAATAAAGAAAACTCTTTGAATGAGGTGTGTCCAAACTTTTGGTCTGTACTGTATATTCTTTTCAACTTTTCTTTTGTACAATTATACAATTGCACAATTATGAACCAATAAAGTGATGGTTTCAATATTATTGTTTTCCTCTGTAAAGTTTTCCGAGACTTTACTATTGATGACCTATTCTCTAGACGGGTCATCAGTATCTGATCATGGGGGTCTGACACCTAGGACCCCTGTCGTTCAGCTATTTGAGAAGGCACCAGCGCTCACAGTAGGGCTGAGGCCCTCTCACAGTTTTGATTAGGCCAAGTGAAGTCACATTAATCCATCACATGGCCTAGCATTAGCTCAGCCCCATTGAAGTGAATGGAGCTGAACTGCAACACCAAGCACAGCCACTATCAAATGCATGATGCTGTGCTTGGTGAGCTGAGAGAATGCCACTGCGAGCACCGGAGCCTTCTGAAACTGTTGATTGGTGGGGGTCCCGGATCATGGCCCCCTACCAATCAGATACTGATTCTTTTTGGGTGATATAATCATGTTGACAAGGGGCTAAGCAGTATGAAGTAAACTCCTAAGCTCCCCCTAATGGTGGTTACAGACAGCTAGAGTTGTATAATTAAAATTTTTCCTCATTTACATCAACTTTGGAAATCACTACTAAATAAATGCATATGTAGCTCCTTGATCATTTTCTAGAATTACATACATGCCTGCTTTTTTCCTTTTTTATTTTTTAAGCATGGTGATACTGCTTTTTTCTGCTGCACCACTACTATGTGCAAGGACAGATTTACCTAAGCATATGCCAAACATATTATCTGCCCGTATTAGTGGTGTGTGTAATGGCCCAACAGTGCATTTAACTGACTCGAACTCACAGCATCATAGGAATCAATGATGCTGTGAGTTCAGGTCAGTTACATCTGCAATGAAGCCAGCATAAGCTTGTGTGAACCTTGCTTTACCCCAATGAAAAATAACAGCCCAAGAAATACAATGTGAAAAAGGAATTTCTGTGACCTTAGGGACATCAAAGCACTGTGTTAAAATCCTGAAACCGGCAATGCAATAAGCCCTGTGTGAACTTGTCTTTAGAACGTTTTGATTCACCTTCTTTAGAAATTGTAATAAAAAAAACTAGCAGGGTACCTAGTCATTAAGTCCTGATTTAAAGATGAAAAATACATGAACAACTCTAGGTAAAACTAGAAATGACATCCCCAAACAGGCACACAGCACGTGCATTTCTTCACAGCATAACACCTGTACGAAATATTCCTGCCAATTACAGAAGATAAATCTCCTTGTACTGAAGCATCTGGGAGAACAGTGTTTGAGCACTTATCTAGTTTTCAGGCGATGCACTGGTAGTCCCTAGAGTAACACATGGGATATGCTCGGTAACCTCCTCTGGGCACTCAAATTCATCAAAATCTGTCCACTATCTGTATTGATGAGATATTCCCAGTGCTTTCTCCATATCTTTTCAGCAATCAACGCCGTATTGAAGGAAGAGATAATGAAGTGTCTTGTTTTGCCTTTCTTCTGGGATACAAACATTTCGTTCCAAAAGCAGAGAACATAATTTAAGGTGGCGAGATCTATAGTACAGATGTCTTATATCAATGACATTTACAACCCTGGGACAAAATGAGGCAGATTGAATCTCCTTTATTCTCCAACCTTTCAAGACTCAACCCCCTGAAGGCTCAGTGGACGTGAGACAAGCTGCCCTTGTCAGATAGGAATTCAGGTAAATGCTTCTTGTCCTTGGGAAGCGAGGAGTCCATGGGTCTTTCTGAGAACAAAGAGCTTCTCAGTTTTCTAGTGAGTCACAGCATGTCTTAAATAATTTCTCTCATGGGAAAGGGCATAAGACTAATGTGGTAGAGCACTAGATTACGATTGATAATGTATTTGATGCTTTTTTTTTTATAATGTATGTTTTATTTAGTTACAATGTGGCATTTCTGAGGGACTCTAAAAAGGTTGCACTTTGGAGAGTCTGATGCACTTTGGGCCTCATCCGTGAAAGTAAATGCAGACAAGAACTGAAGGTGTTGCCCACCACAGCAATAAATGGGATTTCAGCTCTAATCAGGTTGGAAAATCAAAGCAGTTATCAGATTTGAGGCAATGGAAGGTGTTCATGATGTCTTGCTTGCTGCATATACAGTGGATATCAAAAGTCTACACACCCCTGTTAAAATGTCAGGTTTCTGTGATGCAAAAAAATTAGACAAAGATAAATCATTTCAGAACTTTTTCCACCTTTAATGTGACCTATAAACTGTACAACTCAATTGAAAAACAAACTGAAATCTTTTAGGTAGAGGGAAGAAAAATATAAAAACAAAATAATATGGTTGCATAAGTGTGCATACCCATAAACTAATACTTTGTTGAAGGACCTTTTGATTTTATTACAGCACTCAGTCTTTTTGGGTATGAGTCTATCAGCATGGCACATTTCGACTCGGCAAGATTTGCCCACTCTTCTTTGCAAAAACACTCTAAATCTGTCAGATTGCGAGGGCATCTCCTGTGCACAGCCCTCTTCAGATCACCCCACAGATTTTCAATCACATTCAGGTCTAGGCCATTCCAAAACTTTAATCTTCTTCAGGTGAAGCCATTCCTTTGTTGATTTGGATGTATGCTTTGGGTCGTTGTCATGCTGAAAGATGAAGTTCCTCTTCATGTTCAGCTTTCTAGCAGAAGCCTGAAGGTTTTGTGCCAATATTGACTGGTATTTGGAACTGTTCATAATTTCCTCTAGCTTAACTAAGGCCCCAGTTCCAGCTGAAGAAAAACAGCCCTAAAGCATGATACTGCCACCACCATGCTTCACTGTGGGTATGGTGTTCTTTTGGTGATGTGCAGTGTTGTTTTTGTGCCAAACATATCTTTTGGAATTATGGCCAAAAACTTCAACCTTGGTTTCATCAGACCATAACACCTTTTCCCATATGCTTTTGGGAGACTTCAGATGTGTTTTTGAAAAATATAGCCAGGTTTGGATGTTTTTCTTAGTAAGAAAAGGCTTTCGTCTTGCCACTTTACCCCATAGCCCAGACATATGAAGAATACGGGAGATTGTTGTCACATGTACCACTCAGCCAGTACTTGCCAGATATTCCTGCAGCTCCTTTAATGTTGCTGTAGGCCTCTTGGTAGCCTCCCAGACCAGTTTTCTTCTAGTCTTTTCATCAATTTTTGAGGGACGTCCAGTTCTTGCTAATGTCACTGTTGTGCCATATTTTCTCCACTATGATGATGACTGTCTTCACTGTGTTCCATGTTAGATCTAATGCCTTGGAAATTCTTTTGTACCCTTCTCCTGACTGATACCTTTTAACAATGAGATCGATCCCTCTGATGGTTTGGAAGATCTCTGTGGACCATGGCTTTTGCTGTAGGATGCGACTAAGAAAATTTCAGGAAAGACCAACTAGAGCAGCTGAACTTTATTTGGGGTTAATCAGATGCACTTTAAATGATGGCAGGTGTATGCTGACTCCTTTTTAACATGATTTTGAATGTGATTGCTTAATTCTGAACACAGCTACATCCCCAGTTATAAGAGGGTGTGCACACTTATGCAACCACATAGTAACATAGTACATAAGGCCAAAAAAAAGACATTTGTCCATCCAGTTCGGCCTGTCATCCTGCAAGTTGATCCAGAGGAAGGCAAAAAAAACCCTGTGAGGTAGAAGCCAATTTTCCTCACTTTAGGGGAACAAAAAATTCCTTCCCGACTCCAATCAGGCAATCAGAATAACTCCCTGGATCAACGACCCCTCTCTAGTAGCTATAGCCTGTAATATTATTACACTCCAGAAATACATCCAGGCCCCTCTTGAATTCCTTTATTGTACTCACCATCACCACCTCCTCAGGCAGAGAGTTCCATAGTCTCACTGCTCTTACCGTAAAGAACCCTTTTCTATGTTTGTGTACAAACCTTCTTTCCTCCAAACGCAGAGGATGTCCCCTCGTCACAGTCACAGTCCTGGGGATAAATAGATGATGGGATAGATCTCTGTACTGCCCCCTGATATATTTATACATAGTAATTAGATCTCCCCTCAGTCGTCTTTTTTCTAACGTGAATAACCCTAATTTTGATAATCTTTCAGGGTACTGTAGTTGCCCCATTCCAGTTATTACTTTAGTTGCCCTCCTCTGGACCCTCTCCAGCTCTGCTATGTCTGCCTTGTTCACAGGAGCCCAGAACTGTACACAGTACTCCATGTGTGGTCTGACCAGTGATTTGTAAAGTAGTAGGAATATGTTCTCATCACGGGCATCTATGCCCCTTTTGATGCAACCCATTATCTTATTGGCCTTGGCAGCAGCTGCCTGACACTGTTTTTTGCAGCTTAGTTTGCTGTTTATTAAAATTCCTAGATCCTTTTCCATGTCAGTGTTACCGAGTGTTTTACCATTTAGTATGTATGGGTGACTTGCATTATTCCTTCCCATGTGCATAACTTTACATTTGTCAGTGTTAAACCTCATCTGCCACTTATCTGCCCAAGCCTGCAATCTATCCAGATCCCTCTGTAGTAGTATACTGTCCTCTTCAGTGTTAATTACTTTACACAGTTTAGTGTCATCTGCGAAAAGTGATACTTTACTATGCAAGCCTTCTACAAGATCATTAATAAATATATTGAAGAGAATAGGGCCCAATACTGACCCCTGAGGTACTCCACTAGTGACAGTGACCCAATCTGAGTATGTACCGTTAATAACCACCCTCTGTTTTCTATCATTGAGCCAGTTACTTACCCACTTAGACGTTTTCTCCGAGTCCGAGCATTCTCATTTTATATACTAACCTTTTATGAGGTACAGTGTCAAATGCTTTGGAGAAGTCCAGATACACGACATCCATTGATTCGCCGCTGTCAAGTCTAGAACTTACCTCCTCATAGAAACTGATTAAATTAGTTTGACATGACATTATTTAAGTTTTCTGTTTTCTTCCCTCCACCTAAAATATTTCAATTTGTTTTTCAATTGAGTGCTACAGTTTATAGGTCACATTAAAGGTGGAAAAAGTTCTGAAATGATTTATCTTTGTCTCATTTTTTTACAGCACAGAAACCTGACATTTTAATAGGGGTGTGTAGACTTTTTATATCCACTGTATAATCCTTTTTGGGGGAGGCAAAGTAAGTTAGTTAGCATCCCCTTCAAACTGAAATAAATGTGTACATCTGCTGTGACTGCAATACAAATGCAAACATTGAATATATTGATCATTTGAAATTGCTTTATCGAGTATATATACTTTTAAATGTAAGGTCCTTCATGCACATTTTGATCAACTAGAACTAGATCAAATAGCACCCAAATGGACATTGGAGCAGCAGGGTACATGTTCGCATACCACTTAGTGGTCTTGGTGATTTATCATCCAGCATCAGACACTGTGATAAATTTGGTGCATCTTTAGGCTGTCTAGTCTAAGGGGGT